>NC_085872.1:11743593-12043593 GCF_034702125.1 Engraulis encrasicolus
TGAACACTGCACACAACGAAATTGCATTTATGCCTCACCCGTGCAAGGGGGCAGCCCTCAGTGGCGCCCCATGGGGAGCAGTGCGGTGGGACGGTACCATGCTCAGGGTACCTCAGTCATGGAGGAGGATGGGGGAGAGCACTGGTTGATTACTCCCCCCACCAACCTGGCGGGTCGGGAGTCGAACAGGCAACCTCTGGGATGCAAGTCTGACGCCCTAACCGCTCACCCATGACTGCCCCCGCTCACCCATGACTGCCCCATAACTGACATATAGTAAAGAACAAATAAATATTACATACAGTATAACAATAAAGACAAAAAGAGGACCCCACCTCCCACACACACCCACTACTAAACATGGAAACATGGAACATATACTGACAGCTGACTAACTGACAGTTAGTCAAGAAGAAGGTATGGCGGCGCATGGAGTTTGTGTGGAGCAGGAGCTCAGCTCTTTCATCTTCATTTGGAAGCTCCGGTTACTGCCTGGAGAATAAATGAGGTGTGTGTGTGTGTGTATAATTGGTAGTCGACACATATGGAGAAGAAGGTGCTGTGTATATCCTTGAGACTTTTACCCCATGGACTATTGATCACTGTGGTGCCACTTATCTAGTTCATGCCTGTGTATCTTTGCAACTGGTACATTTGTGTCTATGGAAACTCAATTTTGAATTGTGGGCACAAATAAAGAAGTAAACTGTGTGTGTGTGTGTGTGTGTGTGTGTGTGTGTGTGTGTGTGTGTGTGTGTGTGTGTGTGTGTGTGTGTGTGTGTGTGTGTGTGTGTGTGTGTGTGTGTGTGTGTGTGTGTGTGTGTGTGTGTGTGTGTGTGTGCGTGTGAAACCACTGAGGTTTGAAAGATGCAGTAATTTGCAGGGTGGATTCATATTCGCTCTATTCCCATTCTTCTCCTCTCCGGTTCTCCAGCTCTCTTTCTACCTTTCTGTCTCACTAGAAAGTAAAACAATGACGTGCACACAGCGCTCATGCCATACAAAAAAATATTAATGCGGAAAAGTAACACAAAACTCTGATATCAACTGGAGCAACGTACTGTAAAACATTGCAGCCAGTTTACTGTAACATAAAAAGGTAAGTGGCCCTGCTGAATTAAGTTTGCAAGGCTTTCTCTGAAAGTTAACTCACAAATTTAAGGCAGCAGGGCAACTTTAAACGTTTAACTGCAGCCAATGTTTTACAGTGCAGGAGGATTTTTGGATCTAGCCCATTTTCAATGTCTCCATTCTCACACTTCCTGCTCTTCTGTCTCAACAGCCTCCCTCCTACCCTAGTGCAGTCTTCTTCTTTGTTTTTAATTAAAAAAAATTGGTCTTTTAGACTTTATTATGAACAGGACAGTATGAGAGATTGACAGGAAATGTTTGGGAGAGAGAGACGGGGAAGGATCGGCAAAGGACCCGGGCAGGAATCAAACCTGGGTCGGCCGCATAGTAGACAAGTGCCCTACCATTAAGCCACGAAAGGACCAATGCAGTCTTCCTTTTGTCCAAACAGCATATCCCCTGTGACGGCACTCCATTTCATGTAAAAATAGTAAGAGACGCTGTGTTAAATGGCTAGACTTCTGTGGTCCTACTTGTAGGGGGGTGGATTCAAGAAGGAGGGGGATGGTGTTGACGGCGTGCTGAGTGTAAAGACATTCACCATACACACAAACATGCAAATGCACACACACATGCACATGCATGATCACGCATATGCATGCATGCAGATACACGCACACGCACACGCACACACAAACACAACCAAGTGTATTTTATGGACATTCACATACAGCTCGTCACACATGCTCAGTAGTACCTGGACAGTGTGCTAACGAAATACAACAAAACAGTACGCTCTCTGCTAAAATGAACATCGTGACTCCACAGCATTACAAGCGATGTACCATAAAAATCTGTCTTTCAAATGGGGGCAGAAAAAAATTAAAACTAACAAAATCTTTCCTGTTTTTTTGTTTGTTTGTGATTTCAGGTGACTCGGTGAAAGGAAAGGACTTGAGGATGAAGATGAAGATGAAGAGGAAGAAGGCATTGTGGGAAGTGGTGGGCATCCATCCTGGGCTGAACTTGGCATATGGGGATGAATAGAAGAGGTATCCCATGATGGGGGGAGAGGTGTCCAAGTCTGGACAGGGATCAGCGGTTAAGCTAAAGTACTGTACCGGGAGTATGGTGTGTGAACTAGGTACACGGTAAAAGCAAAGTGAAACTGAAAAGTGTAAGAAATAGTCACCATCCATCTTCTGTGTGTGTGTGTGTGTGTGTGTGTGTGTGTGTGTGTGTGTGTGTGTGTGTGTGTGTGTGTGTGTGTGTGTGTGTGTGTGTGTGTGTGTGTGTGTGCGCACGCACGCTTCTGAAAAGTAGAAGAAGGTACACGACAGGACACAGGTAGGACCATCACTGTGCAGTAGACTACTCCAGACTCTGCACATGGGCCTTCAAATGGGCCTTCTTCCAAAGCAGTGCATCATGGGGAATAGAGTGAAGGGCAACACTCCTGCTCAGAGGGACCTCTCTGTTGAACAAGCACACGCAGACGCACACACACACACACACACACACACACACACACACACACACACACACACACACACACACACACACACACACACACACACACACACACACACACACACACACACAGATTTAAAGGGGCAGTCACACATGGATAGGCAGATACACAGACACATACCGTATATACACACACAAATTACTCGGCACATCTGACGGAATGGATGCACACACACACACACACACACACACACACACACACACGCACGCACGCACGCACGCACGCACGCACGCACGCACGCACGCACACACGCACGCACGCACACACACACACACACACACACACACACACACACACACACACACACACACACACACACACACACACACACACACACACACACACACACACACACACACGTTACTCTGCATAGGATAGTACAGTATGACAGAAGGCCCGCAAGTCAAATTATCGGAAGGGTCTCTTTTCACAAGGTGATCACAGCTTATGGCTTAGCAAGAGAAAACACACACACAGGCACACAGACACAGACACAGACACAGACACACACACACACACACACACACACACACACACACACACACATTCATTAAGAGCGAAGGTAGTGTGGAAAATAGTTTGCATGTTGATCTCTCTCTCTCTTTCTCTCTCTCTCTCTCTCTCTCTCTCTCTCTCTCTCTCTCTCTCACACACACACACACACACACACACACTCTCTCTCTGTCTCTCTCTCCATCTTGTATCTCTCTCCCACAGTCTATATCTCTTTCCTCCTCTTGTTCTCTTGTTCTATTTCTGGCTCCCCTCCGTTATCTCTCTCTGTCTGTCTCGCTCACACATTCGATTCATATGGTAATAAATTCATTGTATTTTAATGCCTTGCCGCTCATATGATTGTCTGCACCATTAAGACATGGGACTGTAGTGCTGTAAAAACCCCTCGTCTCCTCTCCCCTCTCTTGTTGGCTCTCTGAAAGAGACGTCACACAGACACACACACTTTCTCTTTCTCTCTTTCTCTCTCTCTCTCTCTCTCTCTCTCTCTCTCTCTCACACGCACACACTCACTCATGGAAGCATGCTTTGGTGAACATTCAACGCTGTCGGTGAGTTTTATGTTAAGTGTTTGAAACCATCGACCGTTGACTGTACCCTGCGGTGTGCATTTGTCATCCTCCATACCTGCGTATTCCACAAGGGAAATATCATCCGTCACAATATCGTATTGCAGGCAATGTGTGAACGTCAAATACAGCCGAATACAGTTAGAAAATGAGTGAAACTCGTGCACCGGTTTATATTACCTACCGCACAGCCCAGTTTTACCATCCCCCTGGTGTGTGTGTGCGTGCGTGTGTGTGTTTGTCCATGTGTCCATGTGTGCGCGTGTGACTGTATACGTTTGTGAAAGTTAAAAGGGGGGTGATGAAATAGGCTACAAAGAGTGCTTAGTTCCTGTGTGTGTGTGTGTGTGTGTGTGTGTGTGTGTGTGTGTGTGTGTGTGTGTGTGTGTGTGTGTGTGTGTGTGTGTGTGTGTGTGTGTGTGTGTGTGTGTGTGTTTTCAGCATTAGGAAATGCCTCCATGTTAAAAGGTCACAATCAACATTCATTTCTGTCGGTGGGTTGGGTTTAGTGGAAAGCTCACCGAACGATGAATGTAAACTGTGGTCCAGTGCACCTCACTAAGACTCTCACTTCTCCAGCCCTGCTTCCAGGGGTGCATTATGACTCCATGGGAGTCCATGGGCCCCTGGGCCAGACTACAAGAAAGGACCCAAATGGAATCGTGGGGATCCAAAAGATTTCGGGGTTTAGTGAAGATGTTAAAGAGACTTTGTTGTTGGGGGTTCAAGGGTTTGTTCTACGAGAAAATGGAAAAATACAGTTTGTTAAGAATTGAATTTTAACAGAATGTGAGGTACCATAAATGTAGATCTATAATAAAGTGTTTTTTGTAGTGCAGAGGCTTGGGCTTCAGGGCCCCCTTGGCTCTTGGGCCCCTGGGCCTGGGCCTTGTAGGCCCAGGCAGCAATCCATCCGAGACTACTTCACTCATCACTCGATCAAGGCCGCATAGAGGTGTAAACCCTCAATTTACAGCGCCGCCAGTTAGTATTGGCACCCTTTTATTTTATTTACAAAGTGTGCAATATATCCAGAAATAAATGGAAATATACACAACTTTTACCATCAGGATCTTTTAATTGAACATTATAAGACATGTAGAATTGCCAAGTATTTATTTCCAAATGCATTTTGTAATTTCAAGCAAAAACACGAAAAAGGGCATGTCCAGGAATATTGGCACCCCTCCTTCAAGGGTTAATTGCACACTATTAGACAACAATGGCAGCCTCCGAAGGTTTTGGTTTTCATCAATGATTGTGTTCTTTCATTTTACAACCAATCCACTGTGCATTTGGATGTGTTCTTTGGGTTTTTGTCTTGCTGGAGTGCACATGATGTTCAACTCAAACCAAGTGTTCTTGCCATGGTTACACATTTTCCTGTAAATGATGATACCTGTCATGTCATGATGCCTGTCATGATACCTGTGATACTGTCAAAGCCTCCAATACCTGATGCAACAATGGGGTGACATAATATTATGGATCGGACACCATGCTTGATTTTTGGTAGGGTGTCCTTTTCCTTAAAGGGGTCCTATTATGCTTTTTCATGTCCACTACCCATTTATTGGGTTACACAGCATCTGTTGTATGTAAAAGCTTGGTGAAAGCTGCATTTCACAAATTGGCCTCTTGGGGGAGAATTTCTCTGCCGCAGTAACGCTATTTCTCAACGTAAGTCACTGAAAAACTGTGCTATTGCTTCATCTGACCTTAAAACATTCTTAAAAGGGCTGTGCTATGCCTGTGTTTTCTCTTACAGCCATCAGGTGTTCCCTGTTATGACTTTTATTAAGCAATGTGGTCTGCCTTGGTCTCCAACCAAAAGGCACTACTTTGTGTAGTATTAAACACGGGGTACTTATTGAAAAAAACTACCCAAAACAGTTCAAAGTTGACAGTCAGGTCTGTAGATGTTAGCCCCTGTGTTTTTTCATTATTTGCACCGACTTCCAAATACTTTTATGTCTTCCCCTTCCCCCCACATCCAAGGATGTTCTTTACAGCTCCATGTTTGGCAGATTTCTGAATAACACAACACAGTGTTGCAAATGTTATACCAAGGCCTTTTGAGATGACCTTTTATTATTTGGAGGTCTTGTTTTTGCAAATAATAGTATTTGTGGTGTCCTCAGGCAGCTTCTCTGTCTTCACATTGGTGAAAGACACACAAGCTGTAACAGGTGGTTATATAAACACAAATATCACAATTCCTAGCCTAATTCATGTTATATGGGCAAAAGCAAGTAGTCAAAGGTGATTCCCATTTGCGATTTACCATAATTGAGTCAATTTAGGCTTCCACAATGGTATCCAGTAAAGGGTGCCAATACCAGTGATCCAGGGAGCTTTACGGTCTTCATTTTTTTCCCTCTCATAGTTTAGTATTTAATGCTGTTGATTATTTTTATATTAGTATCAACCACAAGCTATCTATAGAAAAATCATGGTTGACCTTATTATTTGTTGTCTGGAGATACAGTATGTCCCATAATGTACTTAAACTTCAAGGATGCCAATAGTAACTGGCGCCACTGTATATGGGAATATGGCAACCGTGGAGAAGGGGGTGGTAATCCAACACAATGGCAGGCTGACATGACAAATATATTGGAATTTTGTTTTGAAATGCAGCTGTTTTTTAATGTCCAAAGTGAATTTCCTTCTCACAGCACCCCACCACCTCCAGACAAGATGTGAAGAGCTTTCCCCCAAAACACTAAATATCCATTTATAAAAATGTGTTGTTTTATTGTCTCTTTATTGTCTCTGTTAACATCATTGAAGTGTTATGTGTCAGTGTTATGATGTCTGAATTTGTTGTGGAAATGTCAGCTAACATTTACCCAGTTCCAATTACCCTGATGCTCTTTTCTATTTAGATATTTTAAAAAATATTAATGGAAGTTGTAAAAACAAATGGCTGTTACAGCCATGTGTTGGGGTCCACGATTTATGTTTACTTATGATTTCACTCATTCCATGCAACTTGTATCTTTTATGTCTTATGTCTTCTGTAACTTATCTATTGTGATCATGTGGTCTATTTAATTTCAGTCTCTCTCAGTTGCCCAAGACACATTTCTACAAGTAGGAGTAAAAGTCAGCTTTCTTGTGAAAAGAACAAAAAACAAATACAAAACAAAACAAACAAATAAACACCACAAACAAACTGTGTGTATGAGAGAGAGAGAGATAGAGAGAGAGAGGGAGAGAGACAGAGAGAGAGAGGGGGGGGGAGAGAAAGAGAGAGGGAGAGAGAAAGAGAAAGGGAGAGACAGAGACAGTGCGCGCGCCAGAGAGATAACACTGCTCCATTTTTTTTTTACAGGAGGCACTTTGGGTCAGCTATGGTTGTCATACATGTTTTAAACTGTATAAATACATCTGACTTTACCTGACTTGACTTGACTCTCTGCTCATGCCCTTGGTTCACTCCCCAGAGAGAGACCGAGAGAGAGAGAGAGAGAGAGTGAGTGTGTGAGAGAGGGGGAGGGGGGGGGGGGGGTAGTGTGAGTGTGTGTCTGCGTGCGTGTTGTGTGTGGGCCAGGCTTCTGCCATGACTGGTATAATTGGAGGTTGTGTTGTTTATCAGGGAGGGTGGAGAGAAGCAGGCCGATGAATACCTAATCAAGTGGAGATTCTCTTCATCTGGATGCCTTGTTCTGTTTTTCTTTTTTTTGGTCAAATTATCTGTGTGTGTGTGTGTGTGTGTGTGCGTGTGTATGTGTGCGCGCGCGCGTGTGTGTGCGTGCGCCAGCAGGCTGAACTGAAATCAGGGCGGTAAGTGGCCTGCGCTTTTCTAGTGCAGTTTCTTCAGCTGTCTTTATTGTCGATATGCATGCAGGAACACATTATCACATGCACGTGTGCTTTTGCCTGTGTGTACAGTAAAGTATATGAACTTACTATCTTTACTGGCACCATCTTTTACTAGGCCAAAATGCCACTGTTATATGTGTAGTATTCATGACATTTTTTCCCCAAGTATGAATACAATTTTTAAATATGCATACTGTTTTTTAGGATTTTGTGTATTATGCATGAATTACAAGCTTTATCAACATAAGCATTAACATTCCATGAAGCACTTCACTAAGTTGGTGTTGAGTATCACATTTAAATACAGTACAAGAACAGCATGGGTGAAGTAGCAAATCCTCTTAAACGTTAGGCAAGTATGAAATATTTGTAACAATGTTTTGATCTGAATAAAAAAAAAATACTGAGTACACTTGCATATAGTGTTCTGTCCTCTTAATTTGTCTACGTGTGTGGTGCTATGTTGTTTTGACTTGCCATAGTTAGTAAAGAGTATAGTAACAATGTCTGGGACAGCTGCCGTCTTATAGTCTGGGGGCTCATGTATTAAGATGTCCGTAGTTTCCCAAATTAATTTTTCAAATGTGAAAATCTGAAAAAATGCGTACTGTATGCGTATAAATGTTCAAATGTATCAGGCTATGCATAAACAGGTTTTCATGCTGATTCATGTTGTACCATACATCCGATTTCACATGAAGTTCAGTGCACAAACACTTTTTCATGTTAAATCAGTCTTCCGAGTACATCTGAACATTTGCATGAAAAGTTTCTTATGTAGCTTTGTACACAAGGTCCCCGGTCTGCAGATTAAATAAAATGTGGAAGTTCTGCCTTCCAGTTCTGCACCCCACAGCACAACACACGCCTTCATCCAGATCTTTGGGTTGTTCTTGGAAGTCTGTTTCATGCTGGATATGCTTTAAGCCCTTTCAAGTTTTCATCAAGGAGAACTAGACTTTTCAAAATAAATAAATAAATGAAATATACGTATAAATAAAAAAGTAGAGATGCACCGGATCCTGATTTTTAGGATCCTGCCGGATACCGGATCCACTGCTTAAGATCCTGCCGGATCCGGAACCGGATACCGGATCCTACGAAAGGGTTGAAACACATATAATAGCCTACTCACACATGTGGGCCCTTTTTATCACGTTGGCTCAAACTATTTTGACTGAAAAGCCTCGGCTACCGGATCCTGGATCCTGGAACCGGATCCTGTGAAAAACCCTATTATCCTGCCGGATCCGGAACCGGATCTTGGATCCTGTACATCTCTATAAAAAAGACATAAAGAAAGTTTATATTGCTGTAGGCCATGACACTGCGAGACCCTGGGGTTTAGTACTGAGTCATGATTCTCTTTACAAAAATAAAAAGATTTGATAAGACATCGACATCGACATCCCCTGCACCCCTTACCCTTTAGGTTATCTATAGGAAAACAGCAGTTCTCTCTCTCTCTCTCTCTCTCGCTCTCAGACATACACACATGCACACATCTTGCAAGCACATTTGTCTGAGTAAATGCCTTAACTTATCACTGAACATACCGTGTAGCAATATACTGTCACTCCTTCCCAAATGCATCTTAAGTGGAAGAATGTGGTTTAAATATGCTAGAATATTTATGAATGGTCGGGTAGGGTGCTACTAATAAGTGAAGTAAAAGCAGTGTTGCCAGATGTACGATAATTGCTGTATTTGTACTGTAATTTTGTCTTCTGTACGATCAAAAAGAGATGATGTACGATAATTTTGTTATTTGTTGTTATTCAGATGCCTTGAAACAAGAATTTGGATCTTGTACGATAATTCAGCATTTTCCATCTGGCACGTGAAAGTGAAAGCCCAACTGGGAAACTCCAACTGTCATTGTGACACAGCACTCCACAGCACACAAGTGTTCACTGCACACTGCACACAATGAAATTGCATTTATGCTTCACCTGTGCAAGGGCCAGCCCCCAATGGCGCCCCAAGGGAGCAGTGCGGCGGGGCACTACCATGCTCAGGGTACCTCAGTCATGGAGGAGGATGGGGGAGAGCACTGGTTAATTACGCCCCTCACCAACCTGGCGGGTCGGGAGTTGAACCGGCAACCTTTGGGCTACAAGTCTGATGCCCTAACTAACCGCTTACCCATGACTGCCCTCTGCCTATAACATTATTACCTTCGCCGAGACAAAGTCTGTTTTGACCGCTGTGTATTTATTTATTTGTGAATATGTTTGTTTGTACTTCGTATAACTCAGACAGAACTGAGCCGATTTTTATGAAATTTAGTGGGATGATTGGTCATGACCCAAGGAACAATCGATTACTTTTTGGGAGTGATTGGGTCAAAGGTCAAAGGTCAAGGTCACAAAAAGGTCAAAAACGTAAATTGAGCCGATTTTTATGAAATTTAGTGGGATGATTGGTCATGACCCAAGGAACAATCGATTACTTTTTGGGAGTGGTTGGGTCAAAGGTCAAAGGTCAAGGTCACGAAAAGGTCAAAAAAGTAAATTGAGCCGATTGTTATGAAATTAAGTGGGATGATTGGTCATGACCCAAGGAACAATCGATTACTTTTTGGGAGTGATTGGGTCAAAGGTCAAGGTCAAGGTCACGAAAAGGTCAAAAACGTAAATTGAGCCGATTTTTATGAAATTTAGTGGGATGATTGGTCATGACCCAAGGAACAATCGATTACTTTTTGGGAGTGATTGGGTCAAAGGTCAAGGTCAAGGTCGCGAAAAGGTCAAAAACGTAAATTGAGCTGATTTTTATGAAATTTAGTGGGATGATTGGTCATGACCCAAGGGACAATCGATTACTTTTTGGGAGTGATTGGGTCAAAGGTCACGAAAAGGTCAAAAACGTTTTCTTTGCCAAGCACTATATGCCAGAACAACGTGTGCATGCTGAATTGAATAAGAGGTCAAGACTGGGCCAAAAATGTAATATTACGATATTCCGGTCCGATCTAAATGAAACGAACACCAAAATTTGGAGAATGTTATGCCCCACACTCTGAAGATGGCCAGAAAAAAATAAATGGCGTAGGCGAAGGTTTGCGCTCTACCGAGTACCCGTTCTAGTTAAGTTAGAGATCTAATCAATATTTCAGTGTTTACTTTTTAGTTGTACTTGTGAAATCAAAGCAAGCACACCAATGCTGCACAAGAGAGGTCACTCAGACCTTGTGGGAATCAGATGGAACCGGATTGCTACTGTATTTTACTGTAATAGCCCACAGTACAGGCTCATTTGAACAAACGTGAAGTTTTCTTTCTTATGTTTATATTATGTTTTGAAATATGGCTCACACTAAGCAAGAACAAACGTAATTCCCCAAGAACTTGTTTTTTTGACAGTGGAATAACAAAGGCATCATCCATACCAGTGGCTGAGATAATAGTGGTCCAACGACACCCATTTTGTCTACTCACAGTGTGCTCTGTAGGCCTCCGCATTGGCCCCATCCTCATCAATCTAACATGAATGGGGTTTGCTGTGTGTGGTACACTAATACACTTGTACCATAGGTTATGGACACCATTGCCTGAGGGGAACCAGGTTCAAGTCAGGCCCTAAACTCTTCTTCATTTCTCTCTCTTCCACTTTTCCCTGCCTACTCTCACAGTCCTCCTAATAAAGGCAAAAAAACCCTCCAAAATATCTGTTAAAAATCTGTGAACGTGAATGATGTTGAGATCAGTCACCAAGACCCATCAGGACATGGTATTCGGTGGCCTGGTGGTGCCCTCTACTGGTTTAAAATGGTACTGCTCACATACATATTTCTATGTTCACCGAACACAGTGCACAGTGGGGAAGAAATGTGACTCTTCAAACTCTTGACTGCTCAGCCTTTGGCAAGTTCATTGGGTGCTATGTTAAAGGTAGAATGACACTCCATTTATATTTTTGAGTGTTGTTATTGTTATTCATGTTCTTGTCATGTTGTAATAGTGTTTAGATGCAGGCATCGCGAGACTAACATGATTTAGCCAACATCATTTGGCTGCGTTCAGCAACTACACATGGGGCATTCCCTTAATTCCAAAACAATGCAACAATCCCTAGTGAATAAAAAAACAAAAAAAACCCCACAGTTCTATGTCTGCCCTGTGGTAGCCAGCTAAACAAACCCGCCTAGCAAATAAAAAAAAGATTTGTGCCTGAAGAGTTGTTCTAGCTTTGCACCGCTGGAGGTCAGACACAAAATGACGGCTAAAATGTCCTCCAATCACAATACAGGAGTCCCTCCCCCCGTTTGAATCATTGGGGCGGGAGAGTCACAGTTTCTGATAGGTCATAGGCATGCACAAGTTGTATGAAGGATAGCAGTTTGGTCCCGCCGACCATACTCAGCTTTCTAAACTGTGTAGTGCCAGACCATATACTTATCCATGTTATAGACTAGCTTGCCAGCTTACTTCCTGTTTGATTACATTATTTCTTGCCTCGTTCATACTAAGGTCCACCAAGGCACTGATGACTGTGGGTGCATTCCAATATGCAGACTTGTGTCCTCCACTTGTGCTTGTGGCCTTGTAACAGGAAATAATATGTCGTAATGACATCACTAACAACAGCACTGTATTTCAATATCTTGCAAAAGCTCAATTGTGAAGTCATTTTCTCATTTGCAAACTGGATGGTGAATGAAGAATAGCCCCCCAAAAAGTGTTGTGGCTAGGGTGTAAGCTGAGAAACTCTATTGTTTTCTCCATGGAGGTGGGGTCAGGAGGCGGGGCGAGGCCACAAGGACAATTGGGGACGGGAGTCTGCATATTGGAATGCACTCTGTGTGAAGTAATAAGTATAAGTGTAAGTGTCAGTAAGAGGATTTTCATAGCCTTCAGTTTTGAGAACCACAGCCCCCCCCTCAGGAGGAGATTCTATTGGCATTATGCTTACAGTGGTTCTCACCCTTTTGGAACAAACGCCCCTTTGACTCCATCATAAGCCTCCCAACGCCCCCTGGACCTAATCATAAGCCTGCCAATGCCCCCTTAGTATTAATAAATAAAATAGACTAATGCCCTCCATTTGCAACTGAGCAACCCCCCCTCTCAGCATGTCTCCTTCTTGAACACCTTCAGGGCTCACTAACATCCCCTGGGTCTGTAGAGAGACCCCATTGAGAATTGGGACATTTAGACATTATGCGAAGCACAGTCTTTAAAAAAAAATCAAATCAAAATGTGTGTCTGTCTTTTCATGCATTACATACAGAAGCAGATATTTCTGCAGTTTAGCAGGCCTAAGGCACTTTTCCAACTTTCCTACTTTTTCAAAGTTATCAAGGCAAGTAATGGGGAATATTTACTCAGTTGATAAAGCCTTTTCCGTGCAGTCTAAATAAAAGCACATGAAAGCGATAGTAACATTTGATATTGTGTTGTGGATTAATCTGCATAGTCCTGTGACACTGCAAGGACACTGCAAGATTAATTTTATTTGTCATATGCTGAGATTTTTTTACGACTTGTTTGTTTTTGTTTGACAGATTATGGGGAGGAGGAGCCAAGTATGTGGAATATGTGTGTGTGTGTGTGTGTGTGTGCGTGCGTGCGTGTGTGTGTGTGCGTGTGTGCGTGTGCGTGTGTAAATGGCTGGGCTGATATGTTTTGAGATGGAGATGGAGATGAGGTAAAAGTGTTGGTGTACAAGGGAGACTTGATTTTACGTGCGTGGAATACATCTGATTGACGTGTGCAGAGCATGGTGGGAACTGGGAAACCTGTAGGAGACCAACTGGTGTGGGCCGGATAGAGCTGAAATGAGGATGGCAAATAGGAGGGCATTTGGCATAGGTCAATCAAGTGTTTTAACTTCAAGTGGCATCTCGATAGCCTACACTAGGCCTACAGTATACAATAATGTGTGGTTCCAGAAAATGACAAAATTAACAATAGCGTGACAAAGAAGAGGATATGAGAAAGAGTGTCGCTTGTACATGCCAGCATAAAAACACTATTGCCATCTTAGTCAACCTTTAGTTATTTATTAATCCACACGGGTTATACTATAACCCTGCAGATTCTTCATCCAATTGTGTCTTTGAGTGCAAGGGGAGTAACTGGTTGAGCTTTTACTTTCTGAACGGGACTTTCCCACTTCTGTGGGCTGTGTGCCTTTGTAGTGACATAAGTCCACTAGCACTTCACATACTACACATGCTTACACTGTGACAACATTGAGGAAGGAACTTTTAGCGGAAGCAACATTCCTTTGTATATGGTGGTGGTGGTGGTGTGTGTGTGTGTGTGTGTGCGTGTGAGTGAGTGCAAGCGTGTGTATGGCAAGGTGGGTGGTTGTATATGGGGTGTCTATGAGAGGGAGACAGGCAGACAGACATGCTACTCTTACAGCTACAGACTCTTTTGTGAATCTTTACCGTTGTAGAAACTCACTGTAGTTCGAATATTTCTGTGTGAAACTCTATCTTGAATGGAACTCAAGCAGACAAATAACAGCAGCCATGTTGTCTGAATAACTAATTTAAACCTCCACAAGCAGGAGTTTATATTAGTCCTAAACAGGCAATCCAGGCTTATCCTTGGGTTAAAAACGCTGGTGCAACATCAGACTCACAATTCATCTAGATGTAATTAAATATGAGATTAGCCGTAGATTAGATATAACCAGAGATTAGTGGAAAGTATATTTAAACTGAAGTTTAAGTTTGGGGCAACACAAGTCACGACTAAAAAGTAAACTGAGATTGAATGCAGATTAAAGTTTAAGCCACACTGGTGAAACTCAGCCTTAGTCACTGTTTATCTAATGAACGGCAGTGTGTTGTTTGCCCTGTTGCCTGTTGTGGCCATACAGTACATCAAACTTCCTCTTTCTGTGATGATGTCACAGTAAATGTATTTGGAATACAGACCTTGTGTAACTGGTTCTCCTATTAACTGTGATGAGTGATACACAATAATGTCCTTGTTGGAGTGGCGATTTTGAAACCCTGCCACTGCATGCTACCTCTTTTCTGAAATTAAGACAAGGACTTTCTACCAGCTTAAATGAGATAAGAGATTTAGACAATGGAGAGAGAAGGTACGGAACAATAAATGAGCATTTATAAAAAATAAAATAAAAAAAACGCACAGCACTTACAAACATTGTGATATACAAATACGTACTGTACTGTATATATACAGTACATATATTAATTGTGTTTAAAAAACATGTGTACAACCACAATTTCTTGTTATTTCAATGTGAAATTGTTTAAAAAGATATGTGAAGTCATAGGAATGAAGTGATATCGGTATGATAGAATCACTGCTTTTTGCGGCGCTGCATCTTTTTGATCTTTTGATCTTTTTGCCTGCAAAAACATACAAAAAAACAGAGCATTTAGCAGTAGCATATACCGGATTCAATAAACTAAATACATTAAAATAAAAGAATACAAAACACAGTATGTAAGTTACTGTATAGTGCATTAAAACTTTATAGACAACAGAGTTGACATACAGGCTAGTTGTAACAAGTAGTTGAAATTGGTTCAAGAAATAAATGTCAAAAAGTAAATGCTGTTTGAATAGTTGCAAGTTATGAGACACATGCTGAACAACCAGTTACTTAGGTGACTAAATATTATATGTTTACAGCAATGCCTTAACCATGCATCTTTAGGCATCATCAAATGCTTTGACTGTGAAAGTAAGAGAGAAACTTACTTAAATTTCTCGATGGCACTGCTCACCCAGGGCAGGTTATGATCTACACAGACACTCTTGGCTTTCTTGCGCCTCACAATGTGAAAACTGCGACAAAAAAGTAAAAGAGGTATAAGCAACAACAATCAAGTAACCAAGGATGACGTAATGTCATCTTTCTATCAATAGGTCCCTGTATAGGTAGGCTATATAGGCCTATATACAGTAATTGAATTTGAATACTCACATGACTGCATTCAGTCGGCATTTTCCTTTGTTGGACTGGATGGAAAATGCTTTGATAGCTTTAATGGGCACTTTTGCAGTGTTAAACATTGTACAGCAGCCTGAAAATAAAATTGACATTATTTATAATGGTATTACAGACGGGGGTTTAAATATGTACAGTATTTGCTATGACCACTGAGGCACTGAAGCCACTGATAACGGAAAACTGATAACTGATATCGACATGCGGTGGAAAAAGTTTATTCCGTATAGTTTTTTTGGTGACCTATCAAGACTTGTCAGCTACCCGGTACCCCATATGGCATGAAAGTGTTTAATGTCAACCACAACATAGTTATACTAAGTCCAAGCAGCTTCATTACTACTACTACAATAACACAAAATGTCCCACAAAACTAAATAAACAACAGCAATGTCAACACCAGTAATCATACTCATCAGTGATGAAAACAATGCTCATAAGAAAAAAAGCATAGGCAATGGAGTCAGACTGGCTCTTACCTCGGCGACCAGACTTAGCCTCGCTGCAGTTGAGCCCAATGGTGCAGAGGACTATCAAGGCGAGCACAGGAACGCAAATCTGTGTCATGTTGAGTGTGATCTGTGTCTTCTCTCACTTCACTCTCTCTCTCTCTCTTCAGGTCAGGTCAAATGTGGTGGTGTGACTGAGGCTTCTACACCAGGCAGTTTTATACCTCTTCAGGTGGAGAGTTTTTAGAAGTGGCAGGTACCGGGTTTTCCAGATTCTCCATGATATGTGAGAATTTCCCTTCACCCCCCTCACGAGCTCCCTACCCCTAGTCATGACATCGAGTGCCACAACCTGTGGACACAACAAGGAACACTGCGCACGGAAAATCTTGACATCATTTTTTTTTTTTACTTTTGCAGAGGATTGCTCCACTAAGTGATGTGACCTTCGCCACACTTGGGTGCACGGATGTTAAATATTTACACATACATAAGAATGTGCAGAGCACACAAGAACCTGCTGTGATCAAGTAAGAATTTTCTGCCTATTATGAAATACAGTTCACACATCTAACTATCTATTTACCTATCTATCTGATTCTTAATATCTGCTGTATAAAATATGCCACTAGTATAAGGTAAAGTAGAAGGATACAGTGTACAGCACACCAAATCCTGCTGAATCAGAGCTGACATGAATGTCATGTGGCAGAATTAATGTTTAGATCACTGACTTATAATAGTAACATCAGTGTTTTAGATATACAGTCAATCCGGAAAGTATTCACAGCGCTTCACTTTTTTGACATTTTATTATCTTACACAGCCTTATTCCAAGTGCTACAAATGAATCTTTGTTGTCAAAATCCTACACAAATTATTCCATTACGACCATGTGAAAAACAAGTTGTCTTGACAGTTTTGAAAATTTATGAAAATAAAATACTTATTATGAATACTTTCCGGATTGACTGTATGTGGTCAATTATCTATTTTTTGTTGACCAATATTCCTGCTCTGCTCTGCCACGCATCTGCCAACAACTGCTGTGAGCTCACTGAATGCTGTACAGAGCTTAAGTTACAGTGCTAGAACATAGGGAAAAACACTAGATGGGTGGCATGGAGCTTTAGGATCATTAGAGCAGTACCCTGCTCTCCACAAACACTCTTAAAATGGACGCACAAGTCTGCCTCATGACACTGTACAAGGGGCCAGTGAATGGCCCAATACAGGGGCGCTTCAATCACCACCATGCCAAGGGCCTTGGCATTATAGAAAGGGCGTTTGGGGTGATGAAGACCAGGTGAAGGTGTACCCTGTTCAAAGCTCTGGAGGTGAGGCCCACATTTACACCTCAGGTCATTGCATCCTGTGCCTTCCTCCTCAACGTCTGTTTTGAGTAGAGATGCACCGGATCCGGTTCCGGTTCCGGCAGGATAATAGGCCTTTTCACAGGACACGGGTCCGGCAGGATCTTAAGCAGTGGATCCCGTGTCCAGCATGTTACCTAAAAATCAGGGTCTGGTGCATCTCTAACCTATGCTTTTTAATCAGTCTTTCATAACCCCAATCACTGCATGGAGTGAAAGCCCTTTGGAAGCGGCTGTTGCAGGCAGTGTGGCAATAAGCCAATGAGTCTAAAAAATAGTTTGAGACAACGTAATAAAAAGGGTCCACGTGTGCGAGTAGACTATGTTTCAACCCTTTTGTAGGATCCGGTATCCGGTTCCGGATCCGGCAGTATCTTAAGCAGTGGATCCGGTATCCGGCAGGATCCTAAAAATCAGGATCCGGTGCATCTCTAGTTTTGAGAATGGGTGACCTGCTGGAGCCAGACGACGATGTTGCACGGGACTTAGATCCTCAACCTCCCTGGGACCCCCTAGCAATAAACGAGAAGCCTAGACATGCAACCAGGGACAGATTGGCAGCTCAAGTGTGACTGGACATTTGCATTGTACCATAGTCTTTTTTCATGTAATACTGAATGGTACAACCTTTCTTTTGTTTCTTTCTCCAAACATGTCATGGACATCAGCAATGTTTTTTGTGATGAAAACTTGTTTCCTAGAAAACACATTCACTAGTGTTGCACCGACACCATTTTTTGGCCCCGATACCAATACTGATACCTGGCTGAGCAGTATCGGCCGATACCGATACCATACCATACCGATACCACTCACTGTGTGTGTGTATATACTATATGAAGAGCTGCATAGAACTTGGATGTAAATCATTGCTGTCATGGCTTTCTTTGTCAAGCTGCTGTCTACCTTTGTGAAAGGAGGAAAGAAAAGAGACTAATCCTCACAACAAGTTCCACACTGAACAAACAAAAACAAGCAGCAGAAAAAAATAATATATATATAATAGATCTGTCACACAACACCTAGTTCTGTCAGGACCATTAGAAGAAAGACAAGACAAGAAATTCTCAATGCAATTCTTCAAGAGTTAAATATTCAACAGTTATTATGATTAGGAGAGCAAACATTTCCCCCATAAACAGCAATGAGCAGAGAACAGAAGAGAACTTAAATTAAAAGGCACCGAATTTGAAAATTATCAATGAGGAGTAAGGAGAGGTGATTAGACTTGAACATCTGAAACAAATAAGCAGCAAGCGCTGCTACCATGGCACTGGCCTGAACTAACGGTAGCCCTATTAGTGTTCACTCATTCCTCTTGATAATTCAAGTTTTTGGGGTTCAAGTTCAGGTACATAGGCAGGTTTTTCTTACGGAAGATCAGTGTTTCTACATGATCTCCGGACAGCCTATTCCTCTTCTCATCAAGTATGTTAGAAGCTGTGCTGAAAAGCCTCTCACTATCTAGGCTGGTGGAGGGAGCGGAGAGAAACTTTGCAGCTGTAGCAGCCAGGGAGGGGAACCGTTCTTTATTCTTTCCCCAGTACTCGAATGGGCTCTCAGTGCGGTGGATCGTTTTCTCAGCCAAATATGTCTCTATCTGGACCTGTGTAGCTGTGCTGCTGGTCCCACCTTGTTCAGCAGCATGTTCTTGCAGGAATTCCTCATACAGCCCTGTAAAGCAGCTGCTTGTGTTGGGCTCTGCTGTCATCCGTGGGGTCTTAGTGGCTGGGTCTGCTGCCTCAGTGGTGGTTGTCTGCAGTGATGATGACTCATTTTTCTCCACCTCTTGGGCCAGTGCACTTCTTGCAAGCTTGCTGTTGTCTGCACTTGTGAAGTATCTGCAGTAACAAAGTAAACAGAAGGGCACAATATAGCTTTTAGTTCACATATGCTGTTATTTATCACTGCATTTAATTACTGCATTTAATTACACACTAACACAAGATGTTTTAAACTTTACACAATACAGCTCACAATTATCAAACTAACATACCTGTCTTTGAAACGTGGATCTAATATGGTTGCAACAGAGTACAAGGGCTCTGCCTCAACGATCTGGTATCTTGTGCCCATAGCTGCTAGCAGTGTCGCCTTCATTGTTTTTATCCCGCTGTCCTCTGTGGTCTGTTTGGCCAAGAGACGCTTCAGGACGACGACTGAGGGGATGACCTCTGAGGTGGTGGAGGTGGCGAAGCTGATCTGCTTTGTGATCTCTTCAAATGGAGCCAGAAGAGTGTTGACTTTCTCCAGTAAGGTCCAGTCACTCGCTGTCAGTGTTGCTGGGAGCTGATGGTCTGCAGCATAGAGGGAGATGGCACTCTTTTGCTCCAGCAGGCTTGCAGTCATATAGAAGGTGCTGTTCCAGCGGGTGGGAACGTCTTGGATCAGACGCTTGACTTGCATTCCCAGTCCCGTCTGGACAGTTTCAAGCCTTGATGTGGCCATGTTTGAAGTGCTTGAAGTAAATAAAAAGAAACCTATGCATGGTGCGACCTTTTTTCATTTTTCAGTCTTACAATATTTTGGTCAGCACCCTTAAAAGGAAGAAAAAAACTGTTGGGTGACGCCTGCTCCAACCCTTATGAACTTCATGTTTGAAGTGCCCAATTATTTTTCTCCCACTGGCCAGTGCATCGCTCACACTTCGCTGGGACAGCAGTCCATCTTGCACCACGAGCTGTATCACGTGTGAGAAACATCCCAGGCTGGAGACTCCTAGGTCGCTCATTGCCTTCTTCATGTTGCTTGCGTTGTCCCGAAGAATGGCATGGACCTTTAATAATAATAAAGAGAAGAATTATATTATTATTAATAATGTAATTATAAAATAAAATAAAAACACAGCATTCTGTTTTTGTATCAGCCTATCTCTGTGCACCAGCAGCAACATCACTCAACTTCATCCAGAGAGAGTTTAGATTGAGAGGGGACATATGGCGGCAATCTTGGTGACGCCTTCGGAGTGCTATTTCGCGATTAAGTAGACCAGATCTGAGAGTCAATGGGAAAAATGAATGGGGAAACTGAGTATAGGACGGAGGGGAACCCAGCTGTTGTGAAAACCATATGGTTGAAACGACCGTGAAAAACTGATCAATCTAGACTACTTGGTTGTGTCATACGAGTCAAAATAAAGCTTTTTGAGCCACTTTTCTCACGGTTTTTTTGACAGAGCGCAGGCGCAGTAGTTCCATAACGGCACGAGAGCAACGGCTTTTCACAACTGAGCATGTGCATAATTTCGCGTGCGCCGATGCAGCCAGATGATTGGATCACTGGCACCACAGCTCAGCAGGCACATTGGCTCTTGTTACCAGAAAGGCGGGAGATGTGCGGGTAGACGCCATATTTGCGTTACGAATCTTCACCGTTAATTTCTATGTACCTGTCCTATCTCCCCTTACTAGAATATTTCTGCTTCATCATCACAGCAACGCACAAATACAAGTAGTGCATGAGTGTCTCTCTCTCTCTCTCTCTCTCTCTCTCTCTCTCTCTCTCTCTCTCTCTCTCTCTCTCTCTCTCTCTCTCTCTCTCTCACACACACACACACACACACACACACAGCAGTGCTTGACAGCCAATTTGGCTAGTGGTTCCCTTGACTCACTCCTCACAAGCCACAATTTTCTTAACCATCATGACAGCTGTAATGTTGGATTTGCTATAATACAGCCTATTGCTGGACAGAGCAGGTCACTATTTCCCCAAAAGACTTTCGTTGGAACGGTTTGGAAGGACAATGGCCACGCTTACTGATTCTCGCATTATTTGAGGATTTGAAACGTCTTCTATTGAAACTCAATACTTGTTTTCTTCTATGTGGATACTTTTTCGTTTGGTACAATTACAGGCAGCGCAATGGACTGCCTTTAGTGACATTCTGACGCTTCGTGGAATTAACAGAATCAAGTGTCCCACCACCGCTACTTGCAAAATGAATTAAATAAAAAAATATGAATGAAAATGCTGATGTTGCTGTTGTGAAGACTGAGTTGCTTGCGGATCATATTTGTTAACTTTAATTGTTAACAATTATTATTCTAATTAGGCCCATAATAAGTGACTTTGTAAACTGATCTTAAACTTCAAACACAGGGGTGTCAAACTCATGTTGGTCCGGGGGCCGCATTGAACCCATGTGGACCTCAAGCGGGCCGCATTAGTAACATCATCGCAAAAAAAAAAAAAAACGTAAAGCAGAGGATTAGTGTTCAGTACTATCACGTTTTAAGTGTGTTGAATATGTAAAAAGCAATGCAATACTGATAATCCTATGCAAACTTCCTTGATTTCATTCATTCATTGGCAACCGTCAATTAATTAAATATGGGACAGTTCATTTTGGCAGGAGGTCTGGGGGTTTTCCCCCAGAAAATTTTGTATTTCTTATATGTAATTTCCTGCATTTTCACGCATTCTAACATCCCGTTTCCAGTTTGAGCTTAATAGGAACCAATACAAATCCAATTATATTTATTATTTAATTACAACCAATACCAATACAATACGAATAAGAAGTATTAACATTTTATCTCTATATATGAGGTCTATAATATATGAGCTTTATCAAATGCCTGTTACAGTACAAATTCACTATTTATAATAGAAGTGTGATGTGCACTTTACTGGTTAATGTCATGCAGGTCTCGATTTTGCCCCGAGGGCCGTAATTGCGCATTTCGGTTATTTCATTTCTTTTTTTTTTTTTTAACATCCGGGCCGGATGGAACCCTCTGATGGGCCGGATGCGGCCCGCAGGCCGTATGTTTGACACCCCTGTTCTAACATTTCTGAAACTGTCATATTTATTTTCCTCTTAAGTGACTTTGAAAACTGATCTTAAACTTCTCTACACATTTCTGAAACCGTCATATTTTCCTCTTGCCTTCGTAATCTTGATGTTTATTAATCACTACTGGATTGTAAAGGCGGATTGCAAAATAGACACATCACGGCGAGCAAATCACTACTTAATCAAACAGGATACTTTTCTAAGTCAGAGACGCTGAGGACTTTCTGTGTGACACAGTGTGTAGACACTTGCCAAGACTTTGATTCCTTTTTTGAAATCTACCTCCGTTTTTCCTCGATCACACCCAAATAATAAGTTAACAGCCAAATGGCTAATGAGAACATTTCTACTTGTTACACGCCGCTGTCAAGCTCTGACACACACACACACACACACACACACATACACGTTTGCACTCCTCCCTTGAAACGGAATCGTCCCGTATAATGGATGGCTGTCAAATCATGCGTCCCGTATAATGGATGGTAGGCCTACGAGATTTATTCCGTAATTTTAAGGAATGACTAGCCTACAAATAAATATGGCTAAACAAGTCGCGCAGATAGGTTATATTGAATGCAGGCGCGACGCAGTTGAGTGTCCATCTTTTCCCCCTCCCACCACTACAAAACGGTGGCGGCCTGTCACACACACACACGCGCACAGGCACACGCACGCACACTTTATTCTACGGATCAAATCATGGCCGCAGCATTTATTTAGTCTAGAGATAGAAATTAATGTAGCCTACCTTTGTCTTCGGGATGCTCCAGTTGAGCAGCATGCTGTCGATTGCTCCAGCAATCGCTTCGCCCGTGTGAGAGCCCTTGAACTCATGCGCATGAAGAATGACACTTTCTTGTGCGAATGTTTCCACGTTTATCCAGTGGGCTGTCAAGCTCAGCAGGGAAAGCAGTGACACTTGGCTGCTCCACATAGTGTGGTATGAAATGTCATTCCGTAGGATTTTGATGTTAAAATTGATTTTATTGCTTTATTTGCTTCGTTTGGGGTCCTACTATTGAAAACTAATGGGTTTCGAATTTTCTGACCCCGTTATACCCCGCCTCTAGGGGGCGCTTTCTGGCCCTGGCCAGTATAGCTCCCGAACCCATATATCTACTAATAATGATCAGATTTTCACAATCTTGGTGTCAATTACAGGGTTATTGATGATGCTGAGTCCATTTATGACAGTTTCATTATGATCAGAAGTTGCTATTACACATATTTTGGAGATTTAAAGGCTATTTTGTCCACATACAAGCCTCCTGTGGGGGTATAACTACTATGGCATCAGTCATAGGATCTCATTGGATCTGTGCACATAAAATAAACAATCAAGATTTCAATTCTATTAGGGTCAGTACTGTGAGAAAATGGTAGGTTAAAATTGATTTTATTGCTTTATTTGCTTCGTTTGGGGTCCTACTATTGAAAACTAATGGGTTTCGAATTTTCTGACCCCGTTATACCCCGCCTCTAGGGGGCGCTTTCTGGCCCTGGCCAGTATAGCTCCCGAACCCATATATCTACTAATAATGATCAGATTTTCACAATCTTGGTGTCAATTACAGGGTTATTGATGATGCTGAGTCCATTTATGACAGTTTCATTATGATCAGAAGTTGCTATTACACATATTTTGGAGATTTAAAGGCTATTTTGTCCACATACAAGCCTCCTGTGGGGGTATAACTACTATGGCATCAGTCATAGGATCTCATTGGATCTGTGCACATAAAATAAACAATCAAGATTTCAATTCTATTAGGGTCAGTACTGTGAGAAAATGGTAGGTTTCAAGTTTTATGACCCCTTTATGCACCCCCCCCCCCTTGTTACCTCGGCCAAGATACATAGTGCAACCATAAATGCAGCAATAAAGATCCTGGGGTTATGGAGGATCCTGAATCCATTTATGACAGTTCTACTGTGATCAGAAGTTGTTATGACTCATTTTTAGGTTGAGGCGACCTGTTAAACAAAACCGTTTAACAGAAGATAATAACTGTCTAAATGTGTGTACACCAAAGGTGACCAATGCTACCAGAGCAACTGAAGTCATTATTTCTCTATGGATGTTTATATTGGCACTGACTATCAAAGAATAGTTGGACTCGAAACACTATTAGAACAAGGTGTTCTGCAATACAGTACATGAACGAGGCTAGCGAGCTTTTTTCTCCTGATTTTATGTAAAAAAAAATTACAACTGTAATTTACACACTTAAACTTCTAGAAAAACCCCACTGGACAGAACACCTTCCACGGCACAGTGGTGGTAAGGCAAATCAAAGAGATCAATATTTACACTAGATGCTGTCAACTCCTTGTCATCCCTGAGGAGCTCCTGTCCCCATATCTCAGGTTTGATGTAAAACACTTGCAGCAACCAATCATCAGGACCAGGCCAGTTCGATTTACAACGTTCAAACAGAGACATGTGGACTACACTGTTTCCAAAGCCTTCACTCATACATGGTCACTTGCCAATTAGTTAGCAACAGATCCAACCAACACCACAGAAAGTGAGAAAGGCACACAAAAGAGAATGAGCAGCAGCAGCTAGGCACAGAAGAGGAAAGTGACTATGATGATCTCATTCTGTCCATAAATGAACAAACACCCAAACATCCCAAGAAATTGGTTGTATGAAGTCATCCATACTTGCTCTGCCACCAAATCTCCACTGATATCCCAGCCATTTGAGACTCGTGGCCTAACAAACTCTAAGAACATTGCTCTTTTCAATGCCTACTCAATGGATAATGTAACCTATATACTGTTCTGATGTTGACACAGTGAATCTCTGCTTTTGCAGTAGGATGAGAGGAGAACTCTCGTCACCTTTGCTCTTGACCTTTACAAACGTGCTCTTGAGATTCAGCAGTCAGTGGGCAATTGTGACTGAATTCTGAGAGCAGGTGTTTTGCTCCAGGCCTTTTTATTAGAATAGCATGAAAAAGTTGATTTATTTCCATAATTCCAAAATCAATAATGTTAAACTGTCATGGATTGTAGATTCATGGCCCAGTTTTTTTTAACAATTCCAATCATTATTTTTTGTCTTTTTATATACGTTGGCCTTCCAGCTCAAAAAACCCATGAATTGGGGAACTCTGTAGATTTCCATGCCACGTTTTGGTGTTAACTCACCAGGTTAATTCTAACTCAACAGAAATAAAACCCCATTCATTTTCAATGGGGTTTCATTTCTGGTTATTTAGAATTAAACTGGTGAGTTAGCGCCAAAACGTGGCATGGAAATCTACAGGGTATATTGAAGAGTGAAGTGTGGGGCACCAGGTCAACAAACAAGAACAGCTGACAGCAAAGCATCAAGGATATATGGGCTTCCATAACTCCCATGCACTGTTTTTGCTATTGACTTCAATGTTAAATGCATCATGGCCATTATGAAGACAGAGAATGTCCTAACCAAGTATTGACCATTGCATGTTATGTAGAAAGTACCAAATTTCAACTGAATTAATGTGACCCGAATTTTGATTAAGAAAAATGTGATTTTATAACAATATTCTAATAATGCGAATTCCCCAATTCATGGGTTTTTTGAGCTGGAAGGCCAACGTATATAAAAAGAAAAAAATTAATGATTGGAATAGTTAAAAAACTGGGCCATGAATCTACAATCCATGACAGTTTAACATTATTGATGGAATTATGGAAATAAATCAACTTTTTCATGCTATTCTAATAAAAAGGCATGGAGCTGTAGGTATGCAGTGTTAGCTGCACTGCTTGCTCATGGGGAAAAACAATTGATGGAAGAGGCATTTATGCTCAATTGAAAGGGGTTCATACTCTTCAGCAGCTCTCCGTGGAATCTTTGGTGGGAAAGCACACATCTGGGCCCTTGAATATCACATCCCATGATGAGATTTGATACAATTTCCTGCTCAGTCCAATTGCATTGCAATTGCAGAGTAACATCTTGGCATTTTATTTGGAAAATACCCAACCTCTTCCATCAGGAGAAGACTTTAGAGTTTGCTCAGTTTCTTGTACAACACCTATAAGAGCAAGTGGAGAGTCTTCTACATATCATTGGTGCTTGTTGTCCAGTGGACTGGGAAGGTTATCTGGCTTCCATGGGGAACCTTATCAAGTACTTCTTTGCAAATGATCTCCTGAATTATGCTCGCCTCATGGCAGTCCATCTCGCTCAGATTAATGCTCTGAAACAAGATGATCCTATGTTCTACGGTAAGGTGATTTTGTGGCGGCCAAATCAGAGGTTCCTTTCAGTCATTTGTTCATAGATCAGAACCTAGAGTAGGAAACTCAAGTGTCATGGTGGGAAAGTAGGACTGAGTGAAGATGCCACTGCCTTTGTCTTGTCACCACAACACCACACCTTGCTCATATTGTGATGCAGTATTTGGACAGCTCCTCTCAATCCAGCAAGTCTGTGCAAAGTTAGTGAACACTCCCAGCTTAGGTGAAATGTTGCCATCACATCAAGGGCAAAAGCTGTGAAGATGCATAATTCAATTAAGCCCTACTGCACTGGCAATTGATTTGCACTTCAGTCTCCTCTTCAGAGAAAGGTCCGAAATAGTTTGAACATTTCATTCAGGAGAGACTCCGGAGATACTTTACTTCCTTATCATACATGGAAGGCGTAAATTGCATGTTACTTTTCATTGCAAAGGCACTGTTGGGCAAACTTCCCTATTATATCTGTAATTTATTGACTTTTTGTACTTTATCTTATGGCACACGTTCCTCACACAAGTTACTACTACAGTCTTATACTCCTCGCACTGAATTAGGGAAAACAGGATTTTCTTTTTATGCTCCATATCTATGAAATGAGTTGCAGAAGATATTATGTATGGACTCTCTGCCCTCATTAGAGACTTGTAAGAGTGAAATTAAGTATACACAGAGGAGTGTCATTGTTTCTGACTATGCAGCACATAGGCAACTTCTTTTTTTTTATCTCAAAATACGTTTTATGTAAACATATTCTTCTTAATGTGTTTTTTTGTACATTTATTTTCCTTTTTGTCTATGTGTTTGTCTGTGTCTGTAACTATATGTATGCTGCCATTTTGACCAGGACTCCCTGGCAGAAGAGACTGTAGTCTCAATGGGACAATCCTGGCTAAATAAAGGATAAATTAAATGAAAATGAAATGAAGCAGGCTTGTGAGCTTGTGCCTAAACTAGAGGAGACATTTGAAAATTACTGCATAAAATGACATTTGTACCATGCTCCCTGGGCACTATAGATGTACCTCTCTATATCCCATTCCCAACTGCTGAAGCTAGCCTCATGCATGCTGTTGAAAGAGCTACAGGTGAAATGCTGTCCCTTCAAATGACTGACAATACACAAGCTGAAACAGAGTTATAATTGTTGATGCTATGGTTGCAACTGGAGTTTAGTTTGGAGTTTAGTTTCCTTGTGCCAAATTGCACCTGCTTATGTAACCAAGTGGAACTTTAGATATTAATTATCCTAAGATAATAATTACCAATATTATACAAGCACTCGTACGACTACGCCACTGGGGGAATTTCGCCCCCAGAACAAACCCCTAACTTACCAAGAAGGAAATATAAGGCGACACAGGTTCGTAAGGACACCGGAGGCAGGAATGTGGGAAACAGTGCATCTTCTTTTTATTAACACAGAATCTTAAAATATTGTCCACAATGACGTTAACAAGGGGCAAAGCACGCGCGCACCCACAGATTAGACCTGGACAGGGCCCTGATGACCAAGACTACCCCACATGCCCAAATTAGGAATGTAAAACACTGCAATCCACCCAGTTAGTACAAAACACCCCTATTGGACAAAATCATGCAGAGAACGTGATATTGACACTGCACACAGGTAGTCACACCATGGTGCCACAACGCACCTGACACTGCAAACGAGGATAATTAATATGGGCTTGGGATGGCCTAGACCTTGGACTGGTCAAAATAAGTGGCGGCGTGCACAAACAGGGACAAACAAAAATAACAATAAATACATAAAATTCAAGTAAACAAAAAGACAATCAAGAGGACTTATTTCCTCGTTACTAATGGAGGCCAGAACGGGAAAGGAAACATTCAGCTACGCACACGCATTCACACACACCACATTCATTCACGGTCACACGCGCTCAAGGACGCGCGCAATTACGCGCATCGTCTGTAGCCCAATCCTCACACAGAACAGCAACCCGGCCCAAGCAGGCTGCCTCCGAAGATCATCAAACCATGGGAGGCACAGGAAGCCTGCTCGGCAAAACCAGCAGCGACGGGAACAGGGATAGGAATGCCCGACATCCAGTCCAGAATACGATATGCGTAGGCGCTTAACGCCAGTGTGATCAACAACTGCAACTCGGTGGTAATGGGTCAACACTCCACAAGAACAGCCAATTTTCTGTGGAGTTTTAGGACTGCTGCATGAACTTAAAAATTGGGAATGAAACTGGCGAAACGACGGCCCTCAGCTCTACCGCCCCTCTGCAGAAACCAGTGCAAACGATTTAAAAGGGGATCTAGATGCCGGCAATTAGCGCGCGTCCTATCAGGTGACGGCGCACAATTAAGGAGGTCTGCTGATGTTAAAGACACAGGCCACCCATTATGTCACACTTAAAAAGTGAAGCAGCACTCCTTAATGACCAGGGGCCACATAACAGAAAAAAATCCTAAATGCTCATCCTAACTTAAGATAGGAACAGTAAGATAGGAAAAATCCTAACTTCCTATTACAGAACGAATTCCTAAGTCCCTAGCCGTTTCTTATCTTATTTTTGCCCCCCCATCCTATCTTAAATTAGGAATTCCTAACTCCTCTATCATATTGATTTTTTCGATTGGTCGTGTCTGTTTCTGCCATTTCGAATGTGCACGAGATTGATAGAATGTAACGACTTCACTTTTGAAGCGGGGGCAGCCAGTTGTAGCCTAGGCTACGTGTTGGGGGGAGAACGCATAGCCTAATTATTAATAATTACGGACGAAAAAATACAGGGAATAAAGGAGGGCGTTCATTTCCATCATTCATGTAGGATACATTTGTAGCTAAGAATCCTCAAAAGTTTCCTAATAGCCGTGTTGTCAGTTTCAGCAGTTCCCGGCCGTCGCAAATCCGCCACCTGAATGCTGTTTTAACAATGTGCAAATTCCCATGATCAAGTAGCTAATTCAAATCAATGAAACGGGCGACGAAACAAGTCACATCGACTGTCAGCCTAAACAACGCGTGTAAAACAGTCATCATTCTGGGATGCCTCCGTGTAGTGAACTAAAGACATTTTATTGATCATAGAAACATTCTTAGTTTGAATGACAGCGTGAAGATGGGAAGAGGGAGGGAGCCTGCCTGTGTGACTGCACTGACAGAGGACTAGGAAGAGCGAGAGGAATCGGATAATCAAATAGGCTAACTTTTGAACAACGCTACAGCATAATATCTACACCGTAACTTTGTGAGGACAAATGGATTTTTGCGTGGTCTATAAATTCATCAGTAGACCTTGTAGACTAGGCATTGTGACTTGTACTGTTCAACTCCTGAGAGAAGACTTTGGCGAGGGAGCGCACATTGTGCTCATAAGCCTGTCACAACATCAGCACGTAGGCTACGTGAAGTCAGTTGCTTTTTTGTTGGACGTTGCAAAATCAGTCTTTGATGTGCAAACCCCATGGTCAAAGTAGGCCTAATTCAAAGGCTACACTTGTTAATAGGAAATGTGCTTGGCTTTCAAACTATTTTCTTTTTTAATTTCTAAATAAAGGTAGGCTATATTGCATGGATAGAATGGTAAAATTATTCAGGCCTACATCAGGCAACTATGGCATTGTAGCCTGCCTGGTTGGGAAGCTACTGTGGTAACCGTACCAGTGCTATTTTTTCTCTCTTGAAAACAAAATGCCCCCATTAACCCAGGCATCACTGCTCTAGGTGTTTTGGTTTGATGCCCCATGTTGCTGACATTGTGCATAATGCAAAAAAAAGCACCAGTAACAGGGGTATCCTGAGTTTAGGACAGGGTGTATGGTCTGCTAACTTAAGCTGGGCTTACACTGTGCGACTTTTGCCCCGATTTTGCCCCGATTTGGCACTCACACGACTTTTTGAGAGTCGGGCCGATTTCTTGCTCAATCGCAGGTCAATCGTGAGTCTCGCATCGTGCAGTGTACATGGGGTAACGACAAGCGATTTCGCCTCACGATCGTGCAATCGCAGGGTCGCAAGAAAATCAAAACGGTTTGAAATTCTGGTTGTGGCTCGTGCGTAAATCGCACAGTTAAAGCAGTGCTACGACCCGATTTTATACTCCACATGCACAAATTAATAGGGCCGTGCGATTCGCTGTTGAGCGCGACCTCATCTCCACCTCAGGTGCGCATGTTCCCTCCTCTGCAGACCGGGGAAACATGCCTGTCGCGTCGTACGGTGGAAGCATTTCGCTCGCATCCGACTGTCGGCTCGTGTAGTGTGAGGACGTGAGTCTTGAGTTGTGAACTTTTAAACAGTGAAATTCCATCGTGCAGTGTGAGCAGAAGCTTAAGACCCACGAGTGAAAATATCGCACAGTGTATGCCCGGCTTTAGGCATCCTAAATTAAGATATTCCTAACTTAGGATGCTTCTGGAATGGCTATATTCTTATCTTAAGATAAGATAGGATTTCTTCCTAAGTTAAGTTAGGAAACCTCCTTCTGTTATACCAAAATTCCTAAATCCCTTCCTATCTCAAGATAAGATAGGATTTCAGACTCAAGCGGCGTACGCACACAAAGCTAGCTTTTCGCTTGCTCGCCTACTCGCCATTATTTCATGGAACGTTCACTGAAAGTTCCCGCGGCTTTAACTGCCAATGAACAGGCGAGAAGTACCAAACTCTGCATTCCAATTGGTTACTCGCTTACTCGCCTTGCTCGAAGATAAAATATTTTCAACTCGGAATCCGCCCACATCGCATCGCTTGGAACACATCGACATTCTATTGACTTCATCCGCTGAGCGAGTAACTAGTAGCGACGTGTGTGTACGGCCCTTTAGGAAGTTTCTGTTATGTGGCCCCGGCACTCCTCAGTGATCAGTTTTTTTTAGTGTCTGCCCAATTCTTCCTTAGATAGAAAGAAGTGGTTTGGTTTTCAAGGATGCAATTTTGTAATTAGTTGATATTACCATTACAGCACATTATCTTTTTTACTTCAAAACTGTTACTTCAAAAACGGTCGGCATCAACTTCCTGAATGCACACAACCCCCTCTGGTAATTGATATTTAGTCTTTATTTCAAGGGGATCCTGGTATATTCATTTTTAATCGTGTTATTGACCAATTTCATCAATTAAAGAATGGCAATTCTTGACCTCCACCTAAAAATGAGTCATAACAACTTCTGATCACAGTAGAACTGCCATACATGGATTCAGGATCCCAAATAACCCCTAATTTTGGCCGAGGTGACAAAGCGCCCTCTAGAGGGGGGGCATAAAGGGTCATAAAATTTGAAAGCCATCATTTTCTCACAGTACTGACACTAATATAATTGAAATCTTTATTATTTATATTATGTGCACAGATCCAATGGGACAGATGCCATAGTCATATCCTCCACAGGAGCCTTGTAGGTGGACAAAATAGCCTTTAAATCTCCAAAATATGTGTAATAGCAACTTCTGACCATAATGAAACTGTCATAAATGGACTCAGCATCATCAATAACCCTGTAATTGTCACCAAGATTGTGAAAATGTGATAATTATTAGTAGATATATGGATTCGGTAGCTATACTGGCCAGGGCCAGAAAGCGCCCCCTAAAGGAGGGGTATAACAGGGTCAGAAAATTCGAAAACCATCATTTTTCAATAGTAGGACCCCAAATTAAGCAAATGAAGCAATATAATCAATTTTAGCATCAAAATCCTACGGGAGCTGTTTTTCCAGACAATTCATACCACACTAACAGGTCGGTTGAGAAGCTGATGTATTCTGCATCCTCAAACTTTTCCAGAACATGCTCCCTTCAGTGGTTGCGCTAGACTTTTGCACAGTCCGTCATTTTGACGGACAGGGTCGAAAAAAATCCGTCATCGCCTATTTTTTAAATTCGCCACCTAGTTTCTCAATGTGGGGGGTCGCGACCCCGCACCGAGAACAACACATGCGCAATTGCGGCCAATTGAGAGTAAACCGCTGTGAATACACCCCCTTTCACTCGACATTCATTCTCCAACTTCGAGGATGGAGTCAATTTTGCTGTCCACTTTCTCTCTCTGCCTCCCTCATTGCATTGTTTAAAAAGCTGCAGATATCTCTCATGGCGCGCGTCTGATTCAGTGTTCATCGCTATGGTCACCACAAGCACTTTTTAAAAAAAGACGCGTGCAGGGCTTTATCCAACAGCTGTCAGTCACTCGATGACTTGCTCTGATTAATGCACCGATTGTAATACAAAGGCGCAGTGTTAAAGCGATACATACAGATGGTGTAACTTCAATCTGCTCACTACCGTGCCGGGCCGCGGCAGCGTACCGTGATCATTACACCCTGTGGCCATTCGGAATGCGGGGGGCAGTATAGCACCGCTTTTGCAGAGCAGCGTCTGCCTGTGTCTGTTTGTGCTTCCGTCCTTGCCCGTCCCCCAGTTTTAGTAGTAGTAGAAATACAGTCAGCAAATTGCATGTTTTATTTAGCATTGGGCATTTGATAGGGCATTTGATAATAACACAAGTGTGAGCCCTAAACAAGACCACAATGTGAATTTAAACTCGACTTTTTTCTGTCTTGCATTCACCGTCTCCCAATCCGTCCCTCACTTATTTCAGCACTATTCAAGCCAGGAACGGGTATCCTCAGGATACAGAGTTTGCATACCTACTACAATTTGAACCGGTAAAGACAATTAAAACCGAGTCAATCAGACAGGAACACCATTGTAATTAAGTGTGTCCCGTGACGCCAGCATGAGAGAGATCGAATTTTAAATTTGGCGACGACATTCTGTCTTCAAAACTGGCATCGGCCGCTTCCAATTTAGGACCATAGGCCTATTCAACCGTTTCCACAACCTCACTGATCACAGTTGCTTCATCTGTAATGCCAGGGCTAAGAATAACGAAAATAGCAAAACAGAGTATACTAATAAACCGTAATGGAGAGACTGAGGAGACATGAAATCAAGCGGCGGAGTTCGGACCATTTTGAGTGGACCGATGTCGCTTGCTTTGTGTAGCCCTATCAAGCAAGCCTGTCTGTCTCATTTGTGCGATGAGCACAAAAACACAAATTGAACCACTCGTATAGTGTGAGTCAAACAGACATGAACAACATTGTAGCCTAATGAAGTAGTGCCCCGTCATGTCAGCATGAGAGAGGTGATTTTACATTTGGCGACGACATTCCGTCTTTAAAACTGGCGCATGCCGCTTCCCCTATTGCAGGTTATTACCTGATCTACACTGTCTTTACCACAAAAAACAAGGTAGCACAACTTAATACTATTACTAGCCTATATATCTGGTAGCCTAAATAGTAGGTTGAAGACTGGGGTATTATTGGTGCACTGTTTTTTTTTTTTTGCGAAGCAGAGTAATCTGCTTCAGTGTAGCTCATTGTATGTTGATCCCTCCCTCAGTTTTAGGCTACAAGTGGAAAGAGTCAGCCAATTGCGCGTTGCACATAACATTGGCTATTTGGTAATAACCATAGGTAATAACACAAGCGTGATCCCTAAACAAGACCGCCAGTCGACGGTGTTTTGTTTTCATAATTCTGTCCTGCATTCACCGTCTCAATTCCGCTCCTAACTTATAGGCTAAGTGGTGTCTGTTAATTATTTCTGCACTACCTATTCAAGTCAGGAACGGATATCCTCAGGATAGCCTACGGACTAATAGGTTGAAGACGGTTTTTTTGTATTGGTGCTTGTGAACATTTCATCCTTTCAATGCGCTGTTGTGCGCGATCGACGGGATTCCGGTTAACTGGGGATGTGATGCACACATGACAATACATCTGTTACACCAGGTGTGGCTAATCATCTGTGATTAGGACTGCAAATTCAGTTGCTTCGGTGGAGATGCGAACCAACAGTATGACTGGGGAACTATGATTCCTTCGGAGGCTGGATAACCTGTCGCGCCACGACATGTCACAAAAGGCTGTGCAGTCCCGTGCACTGCACTGCACTGCACTAGGCTACTGTAACCCACCCCTCCCCCACAGACAAACATTCATGTTCTGAAAAGTTCAACACGTTCTGAACATTTTAGCCGCTTTGCATTAAGTTTTCGAGCAGACACTTGTCCACGGTGACGCAACATCGAAAGAGAAACGCTGTTCACAACCTAACTGAATAAAGATTTCATTTTTTTAAAAACACAGCATTTCTATGAAAATGTGCTGGGTGACCACACTGCCTATGCCTATCCAGATGCACGTATAGCAACAACGAGAAAGAGAGGGAGAGACGGAGAGAGAGAGCGATTAGCGCGTATCTGTGTGTGTGTGTGTGTGTGTGTGTGTGTGTGTGTGTGTGTGTGTGTGTGTGTGTGTGTGTGTGTGTGTGTGTGTGTCGGGGAACATTTGAAGTGGAAAAAAACACCCTCCCCCACTTCAGCATCAGATGTTGGTGGTCTACAAGTCAATATGCTTACCCGACTATCTTGTAGCCCAGTCATGAAGTTCATAAAGCCATCGGTAGCCTATAGGCCAAGTTATCCAAAATCCCTCCGCAAATTTCTGCATTGCCTGAGTTCATAGGCTAAAACAACTTTATTTAGGCCTGACTTATTTAGCTCACTTTATTAGCCTTATTTAGGCCTATTATCGTATTTAGCCTTTAACGTGGGCCTATTTTACAAAATATCGAAAGAAGGAAAAGACACGACAGACAAGTTGAGGCTTACTGATCGTAGCCTATTACAGCAAATCGAACATGCGCTTTATGAACACACTAGCCTGAGGGCAAACATCTTCTTGGCACTATTGAGATAACCAGGCCATGCAGGAATTCAACTACCTGGGCCCACACTAAAATACTGACAGACTACAATTGCTTGGATCTTCAATGGGTTTCGTGCGTCCGGGGGGATGGGTGGTGATGGCACGCTTGATGTGTTTTTCCCCACCCCATGCATGCACGCGGACACACAGGGTCGGGACATTCACCCAATGAATGACTGAGTGCGGCTAAATATGCCTGTTGCATATCGTAGCCTAATTATTCACACATCACGTCAAGTCACAAATTAGTAGTCTCTTGCAGTTGACCTATGCCAAATTAACGTCCTCCCTGTAAGGCTGCACTAATTCAAACAGGTAGAGGAGTCGGCTTAGCCTATAGCCAAAGTCTATAAAATGTAGCCTATTTTTTGTAATTTCCAATTATCTAGGCTATGTTTACGATAATGATTTGTTGCGCTACGACGGTGCTCAAGACAAGTTGGAACATAGTCATCTCAAGTGCTCCCATTTTATTTTGATCCTGCTTTAAGTCAATGGGCGAGAGGGACGGATGAAACGGGTGTTTCATTCGTCCCGACAGTGTCTACTGACACTTAAATCCCTTTTGCCTGTAAACCTGACAACTTTGACTTTTCATACTTTCGGATAGGCGATGTTAAAGTTTTCGAGTAAATCGCAGTGTTTCATTCGTCCCGAGTTTCATGAGTCCCTGCTCTCCCCTACTGCCTAAACTGTTACAGTTTAAATGCGTCCTCTCCAAACAGTGTGTGTGTGTGTGTGTGTGTGTGTGTGTGTGTGTGTGTGTGTGTGTGGGCGAGAGAGGGAGAGAGAGAGAGCGAGGGAGAGAGGCGCTTAATTCCCCGCAGAAAGAGCAAGGCGATGTCTCCAAATATTAGACAAATGCATCTTATTTTAGTTAAGTAGACATCAGGGATGTATTTTGCTTAATAGCAACGCCGACCTGATTGGTTCATATTGCTCTGAATAGCCACAGAAGGCTAGGCTATAGGCTATTTTAATGGGTTTACGCGCGCGAGGTCATCTAACTGTGGTCACAGTCGCCAGGTGCTATTATGAGAGGAAAACTATAGCACGTTGGCAAACATTAAAGTCAGTTTAAGCCATGCATATGATGAACCAGTTTTCTTGTTTGAAAAAACACACTTCCCGGTGCGCAAGGTGCATGCATTTCTGACTGACCCAGATGAAATCGCATGAGGAACTCCATGATTATGAGATGACATTGCATATATTTCCCAGCATATATTTCCCCTCTCTCTCTCTCTCTCCAAACCCAGTTGTACTTGGACTCACTTTTAACACCGCTGGCCTACCCAGGTGAATCGCAGCACACATTGTTTGCAGTGAGCCGTGCCGTGTGCGAGTGCTGTGCAACTTCACCCCTAACGTTTAACCTAGACTAGCGAGTGCAGTGTTGTAAATCACGTGGAATAAGTGCAGCGATTACCTGCGTAGCCTACTTAATTATGGAAGTGAGTGTCATTTGGACTGCCTATGGAATCAAGCCTACTGTCACCAAGCTCTTCCTGTCTCCCCAGCCTCGCAATGGATGGACATCTGGCCACCGCTCCTCCGCCTCCTTCGGAACGGATGACTGTGGGGGGGATCTCCAATGAAATTTGGAATTTCGGACTTGTAGGCCCTATAGATTTGGGGTGCCCCGGGACTCTTTTAGATTTCTGTTAGTTAATAAATATTATTTTAAAACTCAATATTTGTGTCTTGGCGTAGGCCTATTTGTGGTGTACAGTACTCTCCAGGGTATTTGGTAGGCCTAACAAGGAGAGGTATCGCTGGAAAAATGCGCATTTTCTCACCTGCGACACATAACCCGACAGTTGGTTACACTTAATTTGAGCACGAAAACAGCAATATCAGTCGCTTGCTAATTTTTGCCAATGTGACAACATTAAATTCATTAGGGAAGTGTAGGTTAGGTTATCGCCCCAGCTGTTGGCGATGTGTGATAAATAGCCAACGCTTACACGCTCAAACGAAGCGCAGCCAGACAACAAGTCTGAAGTTGCAATATTAGACGTTTCAAATCTTGCCATGCGATAATCGGTATGGCTTCTGGCTACACTCAATTTGCATTTTGTCAGAGCTTGCACATTAATGCAATTCATCCGATCATCATTTAAAAAATAAAAAATAAAAAAAAAGAAAATTCATTACATTATTTAGGCTATTCTTTTTATGACTCTTCCTACTTCCTGGAGGTGTTCTCACACAATTTATAGGCATGTTGTTAGGCTATCCGCTGAATCGGTGCGTGCTGGTGAATATGTAGGCCTAAGGGATAATGTATTGTCCACACGTGACTATAGGAAAATATTTTCCCGACGAGGCGAATAACACCCCCGACGCCGAAGGCGGAGGGGTGTTATTACGCTTCGAAGGGAAATATTTTCCGATAGTCACGTGTGGACAATACATTATCCCGCTTATTATACGGCTTTTACCAACATTAGAAAGCATAAATAGTTAACCAGTAGTTTAAAATAACATGTTTATTGCCATTTTATAGCGTGCGCAAAGAAAGATAGTTCGTGGAACGCTCATAATTTAAAAAGGTTACCAAGCAACAGAGTTTGGCTACTTTCTAACTTGTTACAGCCACCTTGCGCTTCAAACTGTTTGCAGGCTGCCTCGTTCACTGCGCGATATCTAGCCTACTAAACTCGGGTTCATAACAGGAATATTTCTATCTGATCGGCGACAGTATTCCAGGGAAAAAAAACATAGCAACCCAAGCACTGCTGTGCGCCCTGACCATCATTATCGATCCTGCTACATGCGGAGCACTGTGCGCCACATGAGGGGAATTGGAAACTGTCAACGAACTCCTCACTTGTATATTAATATGCCGTCAGCATCGTAAAATATTCCATATGGTAATAAACATTTTGGACGTCCAAGCTCACACGGGAGCGCTGCAATAGGTAAGCTGTAGGCCAGAGAGAGAGAGAGAGAGAGAGAGAGAGAGAGACTACCACGTGGTAAAGCGTATAGCGAGCGCTCCCAAGTGCCACCCGGCGGTTGTTTGGGTACACTGCAGCTAGGCCCGGTACGTACCGAGGTGGATGACGTGGCATTACCTCGGTAAAGGGTGTGCATTGTAGGGGGACCGACTGTAGTCCAGGAGTTTATTAGTAACAACACACGAGACGATTAGCTTTTCTGCTGCTAAACATCCGTCGACGTCACTTCCTCCAGCTGGGACTTTGTTGATGGAAACAAATACACGTGAGTCCGGAAGGCGGAAAACTCAAAAAGACAGCTTGCGCTACAACTAGAAATTAACCACTTCGGATTTAAATTTTACCACGTTTAATAAATAGAAGACGATGCCACACTCGTGCATATATCCTGGCTGTGGACTAAAACACAAACCTTACAATAAGTGGACAGTCCCAGCTGGAGGAAGTGATGTCGACGGATGTTTAGCAGCAGAAAAGCTAATCGTCTCGTGTGTTGTTACTAATAAACTCCTGGACTATGTACAAAGTTTCAAATTCATCTTTTTGTGAGTACAAACCACATTTGTTATACTGTAGAAGTTTGGTGTCATGACATGTTATTTTTGTGGGGAAAGTTTGGAGATGGTGCCCAGGATCCATATGCGCTTGAGTCAAGCTATCCGGAATAAACATCGAATAACACGGTAACTCTGTTGATGTAAGCCTGCGGCAGAAAACACTTCGGGTGTAAAGGTGGATGGGTGTCACGGTTCAAATGGCATTAGGGTGATTCTACTCCGAACCATCGCTTTAAATAATATTCGCGTTGGACTTCACATGCACGATGGAAAGGAAAGCCGCCTTGAAGCAGAAAGGTGTAGCCCAGACAGTAGATAAAGGCACTGAAGCCTACAACAGGAAGACGACCAGATTTCGCAAAACTTTGTTGAAAAATGTCAGCGACGGTAAAGGGAACCTCTCCATACGTAGCCCCATCGGCTTATATGTTGCCTCTGGGAGCGCGGTAAAGTTGTCTGAATAAAAAATATATCGCCTATAATGGGTGAACCAGCTATCGAAATGAGAGAAGGTTAGCCGTTTCTGGCAACGTTTGCCAAGTTGTAAGTTGCATTGCCTGGTAATATTTTGGTTCTTGAATATCCGTCGTTTTTATTAGTTAATGTTCTGAAGCCATTTTAGACCTGCGTTGCCTTTGAGTGAAGGTTCTTGCTAGCAAACGTGCTATTTGCATATTTGTTTATGTTTCAAGCGAGGAAGAATGCTTCTATGAAGGGCGATAGAGGGACAACTTCGTCATTGGCAGAAAATCAGATAGTCGGTAAATGTAGGCTTAGGTCTACAAATAGTTCTGAATCTTAAAGTTACGTAGCTGTGTTCAGTGTTTGCACTGCAGTGATTTGTATACATTTCCCACGGTTAAAAAAAATAATCTCGGGACAGAGAAGGCAGCGTTCAAGTGACATACAAACATCAAAATGGTATCGGTGCCCTATTTGGTCGTACTCGCCGATACCGATTCCATCATTTTCGGGGCATCGGCCGATACTGGTATCGGTATCGGTGCAACAGTAACATTCACCTCAGGAATGTTTCTTTTTTTAAACTTCTGAACCTGCTTTTATGTTTACTGCTACTTGCATAAAATGCTTACAGTGGTAATACTTTTCAGTTCGTTTCAAATCATACATTCCATTTCAAGATGTTAGTTGTGTTTCACCGTAGTTGTACTGGATCACGTAGTTGTACTGGATCAGGTGGTGCAATAATGTGCGATCACACCGTCGGCGTTGAACGCGTGGAAAATTGGAAAATTGACTTTGTATGGGAGAGCAGGCGGCAGAAGCAGCAAAAGAGTTTCTAGAGTCGAGGGCGTCAAAAGTGTCAAAAGCGAAGAGGAACTGGGATCAAAGTGGCTTGGTTGAGACACGCATGAACTCAGCATTTACCTGGGGGGTGGGGAGAGAGAGAGAATAACAAGTACTTCAAAAATTAATTAGTGGAAAAAAAAGCACACACACTTACTTCACTCTGTTCAAACAGAGCAGGCCATTGATTTTTGAAATCCTCTATCCTGGGCCTCTGGTCCACAACTTCTTTTCGTCTGTAGGAGAAGGTTTTCTCCATCTTGGTTTTTATTACAGCTTCGTTGTCACGCTTGGCCACTTCTGTCAACAAAGCAATTCGTTCATTCTCCAGGCTGTCTTCAGTTTCGCCTTTGGGATGTAGGGGGATGTAGTTCACTTCAGCCTTTCTATAGTAATTTGTAATTTGTACTTTATCATTTTAAAGACTGCTTCCATCCAGAAAACTCTGACTTGCATCCTAACTGCCCCAAGCAAGGATGGGCCCTTGTCTATGCAGCTGCTACTTCCTCGCAGTGGTAATTCTTCGGATACATTATGTATTTCATCATCTCTTGTGCCAGGTCATCCAGGATGATTCCTTTTAGCTTCGGGCCGGGAGTGAAGAATGTTCCGGTTGTTTCAAACTCTGTGTTCTTATGCTGTAGCTCCAGTTCCGCTTCATAGGATAACTTTGGAACAGCAAAAACCAGGGGCCAGGTGGGCAATCCTGATGTATGAATCTCTGGGGAAGAGTGTGGAGTTGAACTCATTAAAGTCAGGGTTCATGTATTGCAAACGGAAGTCTTGCTTGCTTTGACAAGATCATGTACTTCGTCCACAGTTGCTGGAATTCCAGAAATCATATGCAATTTCCTGGAGTCAGATCCATCACCAAAAATGACCCGTAGAATAGCTGGATTGGACATAGTCAAACACCTTCTGTCCTGATCTGAAACAAAAGAACAACACACACCACATTAGCAATATACAGTAAATTAAATTCAAACAGTTCATACGTTATAAGAGCAAGATAAACACCTAGGTTATTTAGTGGCACCCAACAGATATTAAGAATTATATCATTTACAACAGAGAAATATCTATATTGGCCATTATCACATTGTAGCAGAGTGGAGAGTTAGGTAATTAATTAAAATAATAATTACCAATTTTTATCAGCTTGCACGACTACGCTACTGGGTTATTTAGTGGCACCCAACAGATATTAAGAATTATATCATTTACAACAGAGAAATATCTATATTGGCCATTATCACATTGTAGCAGAGTGGAGAGTTAGGTAATTAATTAAAATAATAATTACCAATTTTTATCAGCTTGCACGACTACGCCACTAGGGGGATTTTGCCACCCAGAACATAGGATACAGAATATAGGATACTGATCTGAAACAGAAGTACAAAACCGTATTGTGTGTTAAGTCGGCTACTTGCTCACCGATTGAACAAACGGTTGCACGAAGCTACCAAATGGTAGATTAAAAAAACATGCTGCTGAACGTTACATGAGATGGCTAAACAATTCATTCAACCAAGAAAACTAAATGAAAACTGGTGCATCGTTTAACTCGCCCCTTCCCTCAAAGTTTGCAAAATATCTTTGTTCATTCCAAACAAACATACCACAAACAATTAGTTTGATAATCCAGTCATTTGCCTGCTTGCAGTCGTGAGGGAGATGTGTTGGTCGTCGGGGGGCAATCGCTATTCCGACAGCGCTATTCCGACATGCCGCTATTCCAACACTTTTTAGGGTTAGGGTTTCGCCTCTTCTGTGTGCCTACAGGCAGGTAAAGTATTAGTTTGCGAGCACAGCAACTATTAGTTCACTTCTTAATTTTAAGTGTAGAGTCCACATAAAAAGCAAGATTAGGCACAGTTACTTACCGGGAGAGCCACGGAGGCGTGATGATGTCAACTTCTTCAAGACAATTTTCGGCTGCAGGCCATATTTCTCCATAATCTGGAAATAAATAAAAAAAATGAAATTAGAAGTCAGTATTTCCTTGTGTGTCTGTCTGTCTCTGTATATATGGAGTTAGGAAAATTAGGATTGAGTTTCCGGAATCGGGGTCAGGATGGAGTTAGGGGATTGAGAAATGACTTTTGGAAAATCATGCTAATTTATGTGTAGGAAGTAATATTTACCCTCTTCCTCTTGCTGGCGGAGGCCGGTGAGTAATGGAAGAAGACAGAGAGACACGTGATGCTCATTAATGGGGAATAAAATAGAAGAATCACACCTGAGAGTACGACATTTCTTATAAATGTGAAATAGGAAGTCACACTTACTGTGAAGCTGAGGGACCTCCTCGCTCTCTTGGCCGGTGGGGTCGACACCGGCGCCTCGTCGTCGTCTTGGGGGGAGTCGTCCGAGGAGGAGTCGACTACCGGGCGACGGCGAGGTTGTTTCGCACGCTTCTTTCCCCCCCGTCTCTTTCGGGGCGCGTCTATCTCCCGCTCCGAATCGTCGGCCTCGTCCTCCTCTGCGTCTGGCCTTTCCTCCTCCTCCTCCTCCCCTCCCGGGCGAGGGTCCTGGGCCGTCGGGAGCTCCGTTGTTTGTTCAAGCTCGGACATTTCCTCCGGTCTCAACATTTGTCTCATGAAGATCTTCCGGATCATAAGGACCTCATTTGTATCATTGATCGCCTGGTAAAAACGGTGGCTAGTTGTAAGAGCGTGGCACATTTGCTTAGCCATTTTTGGCTGCTCTGTTGGGTCCGCTCTTTTCACAGCCTAAGAGATGGAGCATACATACATACATACATACAGCCATTAAAAATACATACATTCAGTAATACCTGCATGCTAGCCTGCATAATAAAGTCCTTGTACTCACATGGGTTGTGAGGGAGTCCCTCAGAGCCCGGAAGGTCGGTGGGGTGCCGGGGAGGCCCAGCTCCGTCCACACAATGCGGAAAAACTGCAGCAGGGCGGGAGCGCAGCCGTTGGAGCGGCCGGAAAAGACGAATTGCCCCTGCCATCCTTGCAGTCTAACGCGCTGTGCTAGCCACTTTTTGACTACCTGGAAAACCTTGGGGCTTACCGCCACCGGGGCGGGGCCAAAAGTGGCCCCCGTCTTGTGATCTGCCACTTGTGTGAGGGCACAACGGGTTAAACATAAATTGCACTGTACCTTACATTAGAATATATGACAGAGATTTCCTTGCAGATGAACGGAGATGAAAACATACGTAGATAACGTAGCCCTGGTTGGTGCTCTCTGCCGTCTCGACTTCATCCCAGAGCATATTTTTGATCGCCACGAGTCTATGGCCGGTCTCCGATATAATCAGCCCAGCGAGGACCGAGAGAAAGCGATTTATGTCCTCTCGCTGTTGGGTATTCAATGCTCGATCTAAGAAAAGTAAGAAAAAAGTACACGAAAAATTCTTAGATTAACAATTGTAAGTCATTGACACCCTAATAATGTTGGATATGCAAATTTACATATAGACTTACCCAGGTACGACTCAACGGTCTGATTAGTCCGCTTTATGCATTCAGCATGGACATCAAGGGGAAGGATGTTGGCTGGAAAGCAGAATAGAATAGAAGAGAATAGAATGGAATAAAATAGAATAAAATAGGCTAAAAGGAGAATATATTACAGCAGACTTCAGAGCCTTACCCGATTTCTTTCTTTTTAAATTCATCTGGTGGGTGAGCACCTTGGCCCTGAGATTTAGGATTTCGGCCTCTATCTCCAAAAGAAGGACATCAATCCTGGGTTTGGTCAGGTGCACGCCTTGGGGCTGGGCTCTCCCTAACCAGCTCAAAAAACTTTTTGCGTATTGCAGCTTGTGTTTTATTGTGGTCGGTTGGAGGCCTTTGGCCTTCCAGGCGTTGACCACACTAGAATATATATTTAGGGGAGATTTAAAGTCAATTGCAATGTATTTGACACTCAGGACAACAGGAACGATCATTACATGTTAGTACTTACACCCTGAGGTGAGAGAGGTCCTTCAGAAACAGGAGATCCCCAGTGGGTACACGTCCTTGTGCACCGAGGATCAGATAGTTCCTGGCCACAGCCACCCTCTGTGTCGTGTTTTCGACGTCCTTTTTGGTCGGAGAGCTCTTGGTGTAGTAGTCTTTGTACATATTCAAGACTCTCTCTACAAAAAGAGAAGCAGGCAATTAATATCAAATTACAGTACCCTTTGCATACCATGGTTTTCCAATGTGGTTTACCATTAGGCACATTAGTTACAGTTACATTAGTTACAGTCCCTGAAGCAATGTGTCTTTGTGTGTCTTGCTCAGGGGCGCTTCAACCGTGAGTTGAGGAGTAGTGTGATCTAAGACTGCCTTAACACGGCTGCTTCCATTGAGAAAGGAAATGAATCTTTGTAGAGCTGTGGGGGGGAACATTTTAAAACATACATACCGTAGGCCGGCATTTTTGCAGGGCTCACTCCACAAGAAGCGCCCAGGTTCCCCCGGGGTCCTGCGCTGCTGCTGGCTGCTGGCTGCTGCTGCTGCTGCTGCTGCTGGGGCCTGGTTGTTGGTGCCCTGGCTGAGGACGCCAGCCTGCAGCTGCGCGACCAGCCGCTCCAGCTCAAAGATTTTGAAGTCTTTATCCCTGCACGCCGTGCACGCGGTAGGGCTGGCGGCGTGGGCAGTGGAGGGGCTGGTGGGAGGAGGAGGAGGTCGAGGAGGAGGAGCGGCAGAGGAGGAGGTAGAGGAGAGGTAGAGGAGAGGAGCAGGTAGAGGAGGAAGGGCCGACAGCGGGGGTGGAGGGAGCAGAGGTGGAGGTAGAGGAGGAAGGGCCGACAGCGGGGGTGGAGGGAGCAGAGGTGGAGGTAGAGGAGGAAGGGCCGACAGCTGGGGTGAAGGTCGCGGAGGAGGAGGCATCGGAGGCGGGTGGGGGGTTGTCCAGGGCGGCCAGCTGCTCGGGGGTCAAGTCCACGGTGCTAACCAGCTGCTGACCACTGGCCCGCAGCTTTTTTAGCTCACCGATGGCCTTGGTTTTTGTCGCCTGAAAGCGCATGGCGCTGCGCTGCTCGGGCTAAGAAATATAAATGATTATTTGGTAAGAACTACAGATAAGGTCTTTGTGATATTCCAATGTTGTGTGTGCATATATCTTTGAAAAAAGCTTACCGTCAACTGGCCATGGCTGTTTTGTATGTGCTTATCCAAGCGGTTGGACGCATAGTCACAAAGACCGCAATTGAGGACATCACCATACGCGGCGTTGACCCTAGTTAGGAAAATATAACTTTAAAAAACGGCACTTAACAAAATATATAATCACGGTTAGTAATTATGAAATTGAGTTGATACAATAAAGTAAAAAGAGAATCACCGGCCATTGGAAGCCTGGACCAAGAGGTCCAGCTCCTTGGTGTCGCTGACTTTGTGCTTTTTTTTGAGGTGCTGCCTCATATTGTGGGCAAAAAAAATTGCCGCAAATGATACAGTGGTTTTCCATCTGAAAAACAATTACAAACATAGTTACCTAACACACACACACACAAACACACACACACAGAGAGAGAGACAGAGGAGAGGAGAGGAGAGGAGAGGAGAGGAGAGAGATCGGAGCTGGTTTCCGGAATCCAATGAATGGAAAAGACCTGAGTTCCGTCAAAAGACCACGGTTATGGATAAGATTGGCTTACATCTAATTAATAGAATTGGATTACGGAACCTAGGGTTTTGGAAAGTCCATTAACACACACACACACACACACACACACACACTTGACAGGGTTCGTACGGTCATGAAAAACCTGGAAAAGTTATGGAATTTGAAAATTCAAATTTCCAGGCCTGGAAAAGTTATGGAAAACGTATTTTTGGTCAAAAGTTTTGGAAAAGTCATGGAAATCCATCCAGTGTTTCATCAATTATCTTTATGAAGTTGATGCCACGGCGTAATAAAATCTAAATGTCCGAGTTCTCGTGGAAATGTTGTCTAGTGCAGGCTGCGTCTGCCTAATCATTTGTTGCCAAATTGAGTGGGCTTCAAATAACGCATGTTGTAATGGCTCCAGGCGGGTTTCAAGCGTTTTTGGCACTAGAAATCAGTCACACCTGGCAACCCACCTCGTAACGCGCGTGCTAGATGTAGTGTGTGCATGGTGGTGAGAGGTGATCATAGCTCTAATCCTAGAAAAGAAATGTGGTTCTGTACGATATTACAGCATGTCGCGAAGTGTTACTCCAACAATGCGCGGCTTAACTTTCTGAAAAGATGATCAACAATGGCTGGAGAGGACGAAAGTTTTGATGTGTCCGTCCGATATGGGCGAAGCAGCGGCACTTGTTAGCCACCTGAAGGGCAAGATACAGCAGGCGGTTACCTCCTCAGCTACTAACAGGTTAGCAGTTACGCGTTGTAAAATATTTAGCGGTTCCACTGAAACGTAGCTAATGCCAAAAGGAATACAATCCTAAGACCTGTTTGGTCTTGGTTTAATTTGCCAGATAGGGCACCAAGCGAACCTTTATGCTTTCGGTAAGCCCCGATATTTTGATAGCCTATTGATAAGCAATGCACCTGCTGCCTGCGAGTGAACTTGTCCAGTGTGCTGAAAGATTACATGAAATCCGTACAGTAGTCTATGTGCAGCTGACCGCGAGCCAAACGACTACAAATGTCGGCATGACGCGCCTGTTTTGAAATACGGTATAAACGGCAGCGTGACTAGAGTTTGAAAAAGTCATCTGTGGCTTTGTTTTCAAATCGGTCAGATCGTTGCAACACAAAATGAAACTCACCCTAGCATCTCCTTGAGTGGGCGTCAGACTAGAACTATGCCACGAACAGTGCAGTCTCTCTCTCTTTTTTTTTTTTTGCTCCAGCAACGACCACAACAAATGACAACATTATCATTCTTACAGGAGCTTTGGACTGTTGTGCTTAGGCAGGTGTAGTAGGCAGGCCTATGATTTCTTACTTGGGCAGGATGAGCATTTATCCATCTCCATAGAGAGCATGTTGATACAAATGTGTCTTCATGATGATTTTACGACCTAATTTGCTATAGGCTGGACTAGGCCTATTCATTTTCATTTCTGACTGTACATTAGACAAGCGAATTATATAACATTGGTGAATAATAGCAGAATTAATGTAATACAACATGAAGTATAATGGTTGCTTAGCTTGTAGTACAAGATAACCTATAGTATAACTATGTTTATTGTTTACATATTTGTATAGGCTATGTAATATATAATATAATATGCCATAGTCTATAGTAGGGCTGCACAATTAATCGAATTTTAACCTCTTAACCTGTCACGCCCACTTCCGGGCCCGTCGACGGTCCCAGTTTTAAAAAAACCAAGTTGCAACAGGACGCATGTTGTTATATTCTATTATGACCAATTTCCAGCCAAACTGACCAACTACCCGTTATTAGTATAGTTTCAACTCGGTGCCCATCAAATTTGGGCAACTTTGATGCAGTTGTTAGCAAGAACAGGCTTTAGTTGTTAGCAAGAACCTAGCTTAGCATTTCCCAGTCATTTGAATAGGAAGTTGCTAAGTGTTAAAAACGATCTCGGTTGACACATTTAAATGTATTTTTACCACACACAAACGGTACAAATAAAGTCACCAACCTTCAAACTGTGCCAATAAGCCATCCAGTATGCTTCCATAGTCCAAAACGATGTTTATTTGCTTGATCGATGTGACGCTAAGAATGGTGCCTTGTGTACATCCACTTTGCTGCATCATCTTCTCTGACATGTTTTCACCACATTTCTTCAAGTTGTCATCTATTGTTACACATGAATCAAAAGCTGACGATGTCCCCTGTAATATTCCAGAGCTATTTTTTCTCGTGGAGCAACGTGTACGGAGAGGCAGACGTCTGTTTCACCTAAGCACAGCATTCTTGTACGCGTCTCGTAGTGAACCTTTATTTTGGTAGTTGACAAGATAGGCTGAGAGGTCACAAACGCTCACCCAAACTTGAGTGACATCTAATCCAGCCAATAGTATGCTTTCTTCTGACAATGTAGGTTGGTCATTCATCCCGATTGGTGAATCCCTCACGTTTTTGACGGCATGCGTATCTGCCGCATGGTTTTGGTTGTCACAACAACATTGGAGTTGCCGCCTACTCTGCTTGCTTTACGCATCGTAGAGCAGCATTTCTCGTCAGCAATTTCGGGTTTGTACTCCCTAAAAGTGTGTGTTGCCTGTGAGTGTGAGTCGTCTGTGCTTTCTGTGAGTCGAGTGTTGTGAAGACATCATGGATGGACGCGGTAGGAAGCGCTATACTTTGGCCGAAATCCACGCTCAACTTTTTGATGACGGCGGGAATGAGACAGAGGATGATGCGGTGTCCGAAGCTGACAGCACCGACTCAGCGCTTCAGGCGTTTGAGGACGGCATAGATGTCGTCCTCGATTTGTAAGTGATCATTTTGTCACTGTATCGTGAAAGGCATAATTGTGTCACTGCATAATGAAAGTGATAATTCTGCTGCTGAATGAAAGTTTAGAACTTTATTGTCCCCATGTGGTAATTGTGCCAGCAGTACAGACGCTGCAAACGCACCAGATATAAACACTGACAGGAATATTAGACAGCAGTATAGTGAGAATACATTTTATTACATTTAATTGATTCCATACATGAATACATACACAAATCATGCAGTCAGAAAGAAAAATGCGTTCACTGTCAGTGTTTCCCATGTCTTTTACCATTTACAGTATTGAATGGCAATGCTGTTTATCATTACTTTGTAAGTTTATTCTAAAGTGCTTATGTCTGCAACTATATGATTAACTGTAATGTAATGATAAATATACTATAACTTGCATTTTGTTGGTGTAGCCAAGCTAAATGGATAATGGCAACTTATTCAGCTGACATGCAATTAGCAGTGAGGCAAAAAAAAAAAAAAAAAGCATGAACTGTCACATTCATTGTCAGTGCACTCCCATGTCCTGCAGCCTGCTTTACTACAATATGTTATGGCAATTCATACTGTCAATATATAGCCATGATTTATTCTTCAGTCTGTCTTTGTTTCACTGCAGGATACACTGTAATGTAGTGGTAAATGAAATGTAATTTTTTGAAAATGTAATGTAAATGAAAATGTAATTAAAAAAAAACTGTTACATCTAAATAAAAGTATAATTAATGTTGTGTATCCTCTTGTTCATACAGTGAGGAGACATCTGACTCGGATGATGGGAACACATCTGATGACCCTTTGGAAGGGACTTCAACTGCCCCACACCCAGCTGCCTCTCCAACTCCTCCAGCTGCCTCTCCAACTCCTCCAGCTGCCTCTCCAACTCCTCCAGCTGCCAGCAGTGTGCGCATGAGTGGCAGGCGCCGTGATCTCCACCCTGCTCCAACTCCATGCCCTCCTCCAGTTAGTCGTGGTAAGCGCCCCTCAAAAGCCTCTGCTCCAACTCCATGCCCTCCTCCACCAAGCCGTGGTGCTACGAGTGGTAAACGCACCTCACAAGCCCCTGCCTTAACGCCAAGCCGTCCTGCGAAGCGTGCATCCCTGGGTCCACCGCCGCAGGACTCCGACTTCTGGCGTGATGCAACGAGTGAAGACGTGGAGCCTCCACCGTTGCCATTTCGACCCAGGCGCCCTCCAGGACCACAGCTGGACCCTCAGGTAGACTACCGGCCGCTTGACCTGTTCTTATTGTTTTTCAGCAAGGACGTGGTTAGGACCCTGTGCAGGCATACCAATCTCCATGCTGCAAAAAGGGCTGCACAAGGACGAAAGAGGAAGTGGGTCGACATAGAGCCGGAGGAGATGTACCGCTTCATCGGATTGGTCATCTACAAGGGATTGATGAAGTTGCCAGAGATGCGGGACGGATGGAGGAAGGACCGCCTTCACAGTTTTCCCTTCCCTGCATCCGTCATGCCAGGGTACAGATACGAGGTAATCTTCTCAACCCTTCACATGAGTGACCCGGCTGTTGATGCAGCAAATGATCAGCTGAAGGGCCAGCCTGGGCACGATGGCCTCTGCCGCCTCAGGCCGCTGCATGATGACCTCCTGACGGCGTGCAGGGCTTACTTCCACCCGCTCCAGAACCTCTCAGTGGATGAGAGGATGGTAGGCACCAAGTCCCGGATCGGGATGAAGATGTACAGCAAGGACAAGCCAACAAAGTGGGGGTTCAAGCTGTTTGTCTTGGCTGACAGCTCGAATGGCTAGTCGTAGGAGGTGGTAACAGCACATTGCGTGTTTCAATTTTGCAATCGTTCTGGCTAACGGGGCTCTGGTATGGACTGTTTTATAATATGTTTATACTCCTCCTCAAAGACTGAAGCAGGTTTATGAGGGATGATAGGTCCTACTATTGGTTTATTTGAAATAATGGTACAAAAACCCAATTGTAATATTGTTGTGCTTTGATGCCTATTAGTACTGTGGACATTGTTATGTACCATCTATGTCATTTTAATAATCTGAAAGTGAAAGTGAAAGCCCTTCAAGTGTTGGATTTTACATGCTGAAAACATGTGCAATGAGGAACTGTGGTGTTTTACTGTAATCTGAAATCTAAAAAAAAGGTGATTTTCACATTTTTGTTGTATATAATGATCTGAAATGTAGATTTAATGAAGTTAATAAAAAGCTGGAGTTGGTTGGATGTCTTGCCCCATGTGTCTGCTTCAATTTAAACTCTCAATTGTCAATGTGGAGCATGTAAAACAAAAGCTATTACATCCTAAACTCATGGTCTAAACACCTCTCCAAAATAGGACATATGGATAGCTTATATGTTTTTTGGAGACGCCTATTAGTACCTGTGGAAATGGCTATGTAAGTCCTCTGTAATTTCACATATCTACTTCAAATTCTGGATCCCACTTGCTCACAACATGGACATAGAGGAAATGTAGTATTTCACTGTGCATACCAAATAACCATCAATGTACACACTGAAAACAAACAAAAAAACAGGCGATTTTCACATTTTCGGATGTTTTTGTAGTATGTAATGATCTGAAAGGTAGGTTTAATGAAGTTAATAAAAAGCTGGAGTTGGCTGGATGTGTTCTCCCAAGTGTCTGCTTCAAAATAAACCCTCAATGGTCAATGTGGACCATGTAAAACAAAAGCTATTGCATCCTAAAGTCATGGTCTGAAAACCTCTCCAAAATAGGACATATGGATAACTTATATATATTTTTGGAGACGCCCATTAGTACCTGTGGTATTTGCTATGTAACTCCTCTGTAACTTTACAGATCTACTTCAAATTCTGGATTTTACTTGCTGACAACATGTGCATTGAGGAAATGTACTATTTTACTCTGCATCTCAAATAACCATCCAGGTACACACTGAAAACTAAACAAAAATTAGGCGATTTTCATATTTTCGGATGTTTTTTTTATATATAATGATCTGAAATGTAGATTTAGTGATGTTCATAAAAAGCTGGAGTTGGCTGGATGTCTTCTCCCAAGTATCTGCTTCAAAATAAACCCTCAAAGTTCAATGTGGATAATGTTATTCAAAAGCTGTAGCATCCTAAAGTCATGGTCTCAAAAACCTCTCCAAAATAGGACATAATGGGCTCTGCGGTAAGAGGTTAATCAAAATCGCGATTTTGGCCGCCACGATCATAAAACATGAAAATCGCGATTTTATGGGAGGAAATTCAGTGTTCCATCTAAGCTGCACGCACCTGCAGACTTGTGCACTGCTCGCACGTTCTCAGCACAAAGACATTTCAGCCAATAGTAATATTGTTGACAACTGTCTCTGGGTGGAGGATAAGTCGGTGAACCAATAAGCAGACAGTACTGAGAGGGGCGGGCGGCAACATTTTGGCAGGCTGGCTGGGAGTCGGAGATGGAAATCTCTGTCAGTGCACTCACTGCTGGGCAGTGGATCGGAGTTGTTTCATCCTAATGGTGGATATATATGAGGAATTCAAACTTTAAACCAGCCATTGCATGATGCTGGAGTCTCTGAAGGTGTTTTGAAACTATGTGCTTTGACCAGCAACTGTTTGTGATTATGGAAAACCAAGAGAAATAGCTTTAGTTCTGGTCTAAAAAAATCGCTAGTTAGCATGCTAACACAAACGAAATAAGCTAAGTAATGTTGTCTACAACAATTAGAGTGGCTGTTATTCACTACTCATTAACACCAACCTGCGTGTAGATATCATAGCTGTTTTGGTGGACAAGTAATGTAAAGTTAAACTGGTGCAGTGAGTTAAATTCTTATGAGTTAAATTCAACACAATTTGTAGCTGCCATAGTTACTTCTTCTTCCTACATTCTCAAATGTGTTAGCTTGCTAGCTTGACAAATGCACTGCAGTCCAAATTGGCAGAACCTAACAGAACCCTATGCAATAATACACATCATGAAGCTATGTTTTATTTAAATGGTTATGTTTTCATGCCAAGTCATGAAGTATTACTTTACAGACCAGAGCATATGCATATTATTAAATTCAAAAGTGACAGCTCTTCAGCACAGCCCTTTGATTTCTCAACTTAATCTCTCTTTCCCTAGTTAAAACACAGAGATAAATAACCTCCTTGTAACTCCTACTCACTACCTCCAGTCCAGAATTGAAATTAGCTGGGAATCATACAATAGACAGCACAAACGTTAAGCTTCAAGTTGGTTATGCTGCCTTGCTTTGTGAGTGTAGACATGCCATCATGTAGGGCTGCACAATTAATCGTAATTTAATCAAAATCGCGATTTTGGCCGCCACGATTACAAAACGTGATAATCGCGATTTTATGACAGGAAATCCAGTGTTCCATATAAGCTGCGCACACCTGTAGACTTGTGCACTGCTCGCAAGTTCTAAGCACAAAGACATTTCAGCCAATAGTAATATTGTTGACAACTGTCTCTGGGTGGAGGATAAGTCTGTGAACCAATAAGCAGACAGTACTGAGAGGGGGCGGGCGGCAGCATTTTGGCAGGCTGGCTGTGAGTCGGAGACGGAAATCTCCGTGTCAGTGAGTTCACTCACTGCTGGGCAGTGGAGGGGAGTTGTTTCATCCTAATGGTGGATATATATGAGGAATTCAAGCATTAAACCAGCCATTGCATGATGCTGGAGTCTCTGAAGGTGTTTTGAAACTATGTGCTTTGACCAGCAACTGTTTGTGATTATTGAAAACCAAGAGAAATAGCTTTATTTCTGGTCTAAAAAATTTGCTAGTTAGCATGCTAACACAAACGAAATAAATTAAGTAATGTTGTCTACAACAAGTGGCTGTTACCCACTACTCATTAACACCCACCTGCATATAGATATCGTAGCTGCTTTGGTGCACAAGTAATGTAAAGTTACACTGGTGCAGTGAGTTAAATTACAATGTGTGAAATTCAACACAATTTGTAGCTGCCATAGTTGCTTCTGCTTCCTACATTCTCAAATGTGTTAGCTTGCTAGCTTGACAAATGCACTGCAGTCCAAATTGGCAGAACCTAACAGAACCCTATGTAATAACAGACATCATGAAGCTATGTTTTATTTAAATGGTTATGTTTTCATGCCAAGTCATGAAGTATTACTTTACAGACCAGAGCATATGCATTTTATTACATTCAAAAAGTGACAGCTCTTCAGCACAGCCCTTTGATTTCTCAACTCACTCTCTCCCTAGTTAAAACACAGAGATAACCTCCTAACTCTCCTACTCACAGGTGCACTACCTCCAGTCCAGAATTGAAATTAGCTGGGAGTTATACAATAGACAGCACAAACGTTAAGCTTATCAAGTTGGTTATGCTGCCTTGCTTTGTGAGTGTAGACATGCCATCTTGCAGACCACAGCTTCAGTGGCCTAGGTACACACATGTTCTGGTCTTCACTCACCCTGCCCTGCCAATGTCGTATTACAAATCAAACACAGTGATTACCCCCACTTCCTGAAATAGGCCCTACTTGTGTTTTTGCAAGTGATTTGGGAAAATACAGTGTGATGCCACTCAGTTGGCCTGTTGAGGCGCCAATAAGATCTTGCCACTGTAGGCCTATGGCATATTTTATCATATTCACTACATAACTTTACTGAAATTTTAAGAAACAGATTTTTTTTTTAATTTGGCTTTATTTTTTTGATGGGCTACTCTGGAATGGGGGGGGGTGGGGGGGGGGGGGGGGGGGGGGGTAATCGTGATTATAATCGAAATCGCAATTTTGATCAAAATAATCGTGATTATGATTTTTTCCATAATCGTGCAGCCCTACCATCATGCAGACCACAGCTTCTTGGTGGCCTAGGTACACACATGTTCTGGTCTTCACTCACCCTGCCCTGCCAATGTCATATTACAAATCAAACACAGTGATTACACCCACTTCCTGAAATAGGCCCTACTTGTGGTGTTGCAAGTGATTTGGGAAAATACAGTGTGATGCCACTCAGTTTGCCTGTTGAGGTGCCAATAAGATCTTGCCACTGTTGGCCTATGGCATATTTTATCATATTCACTACATAACTTAACTAAAATTTTAAGAAACAGATTTTTTTTTAAATTTTGGCTTTATTTTTTTTAGGCTACTCTGGAATGGGGGGGGGGGGGGGGGGGGGGGTGGGGGGGTGGTTGGGGGGGGGGTTGGTGTAATCGTGATTATAATCGAAATCGCAATTTTGATCAAAATAATCGTGATTATGATTTTTTCCATAATCGTGCGGCCCTACTCTATAGTATAAATATATACAGTAATTACATATTTATAATATAGCCTACGTAATATAGCCTGTAATATAATACGCCCCCACCCCCCGCGCGCGATTGGTCAATGGTTTTTCGGTCCTGGAAATTCAGAAAAAGGTTTTGGAAAAGTCATGGAAAAAAATTGGTGAAAAAGTGTATGAACCCTGAAACTCAGATATGAATTAAAACAGCAGAGGTGCAAAGCATCTTGCCTTTAGCATTTAGTTTGACACAGACCATGTGCTTGTAGCAGCTAGTTAGCTAGAAGCTAGTTTACATGCAAACATAAAGAGTTTTAAAGTAATACCCCCTTCTCCATTAGAGCAAAGATTATGATCGTTTTAATGATGTCATTGCAAACAGTTACAAACATCAGCAAAGCACCATTACATTGTCTTAGCACAAGTAAAATCATACACACATCTCCCTTGCAAAGTGGTAAAGAGCAGTTGGAGACCATGTGCTCGTAGCAGCTCGCTAGCTAGAAGCTACTTTACATGCAACCATAAAGAGTTTTAAAATATCCCCCGTCCATGTTGTGATGATATCATGACAAACAGTTACAGTTACAACCGTCATAAACAACAGCAAAGCCCTCTTACCTTGTCCTAGAGCAGGGAAAAGCACACACACCTCTGTCTTGCAATGTGGTTTGAGACCATGTGCTCGCTACAAGCTACTATGTACTATGTACAAGCTACTTTACACTGCAAACATAAAGAGTTTTAAAAATATCCCCCCTTCTTGTTGCGCTGCTAAAATGACAAACAAGTACAGTTAGAACAGTTCTAAACAGCAGAAAAGCATCCTTACCTCGTCCTGGAGCAAGTCCAAACACTGTGCACAAAGCCAGCAGTTTTTGACGGTAAAAACCTAAACAATAGTCCAGGAGCCAAGTCAAAAACACCCTGTCAAATTTTTTTTTAGACAAACAGTCTAAAAAGTGTTTTATCTGTTGGAGAATGAATCTGAGACAAGAGAAAATTGGTTTTTGTGAGAGATTGATACCAAAAAGGCCAAAAAACCATGAGAAATATAAAAAAAGGGCAACATTCCGGGCGAAATTCCATTTTTCAAAAGTGGGTTTTTGACAATAGTACTTTGTAGAGAAGAGTTAAAAGGTTAAAAAAAATGAGTCTGGGAGGTCGCAGGGACCTTTGGTATATTTTTCATCATTTTTTATACACTCGCGCATGTCCAGTAGGCCTAATCGGCTGCCATTTTGGATAGGAACGTGGTAGGAAGATGCCGTAAAGTTCCACGCGTTCAGGGTGCCGCCCCGATGAAAACCCATCCTCTTTAGTCTCTCTAAGACCTGTCGTTACAGTAGACAGGGTTTCCGGAAACGAAGTCTGGGCCCTTTGGCAAGGTCGTAGGGAAACGGGACAAAGTCCCACGCGCTCGAGCCGACTAGACGAATAAAACTTGACCTTGCGGCTGTCTCTACGACGTTCCCTGCCGTTTTCGGGAGCAAACTGTGTATATTTTTTTAGGAGTTAGGCCTCCAAAGTGTTTAGCAGCGCGGTTTCGCATAGGAACGTCATAGAAAGATTGCGGAAAGTTCCACGCGCTCGGGCCGATGAGACGATTCAAACGCATCGTCGTCTGGCTCTCTACGACGTTGCTTTCTATTTTTTAAGATTAAATTTGTATTAATTCATTTGTAGGCCTCATCCTAGGCCGAATTGGCTGCCATTTTGGATAGGAACGTGGTAGGAAGATGCCGCAAAGTTCCACGCGTTCAGGGTGCCGCCCCGATGAAAACCCATCCTCGTTTGTCTCTCTATGACCTTCGGTTACAGTAGACACGGTTTCCGGAAACGCAGTTCAATTCAATGGGAAACAATTTCTTAGGGTCCCAAAAAAAGTTCATCCAAAAGCTATACCAATAGACTCCAAATGACCTGAAACGTACTCCTGACAAGTTTCCTGGGGAGGGTTTTTGGCATTGGGACTTTGTCATTTTTCGTTCCAAGCATTTCCATTCAAATCAATGGGAAAACGGTTTTTCGCGAATATCTCCGGAACGGTACGTCGTAGAGACTCCGCGATGCTTTCCGCCTGGCATAATTTGGGGTCAAGGAACACGCCAGTCTTGGTCCTGTGTCTCTACGACCTTGCGTTCAAAAGTTAGGTTTTTTGAAATACATAGGAAAACACGCTTTTTCGCGAATATCTCCGGAACGGTACGCCGTAGAGACTCCGCGATGCTTTCCGCCTGGCATAATTTGGGGTCAAGGAACACGCCAGTCTTGTCCCTGTGTCTCTACGACCTTGCGTTCAAAAGTTACAGTTTTTCGTTCCAAGCGTCTCCATTCAAATCAATGGGAAAACAGTTTTTTGAGAATAACTCTAGAAGGAAAGATCGCACGGCTTCGCGGACAATGCAAAAAGTTTCGGCAGCCTCAAGTTAGGGTGCCCACCGAATTTGGGGTTGCGGGGACCTCCGGTCGCGATTCTGCGAGTCCTTTTCCACTTGCGACTGACCTCAAGGCCTAAAAGGGCAAATCTGTCCAGGAACGAGCTAGAAACCTATATGCGGTGAGACGATTAAAATGCAACCTCACACGTCTCTCTATGACCTTGCCTTGAAATATTTCTTGTCACGGACGCACAGACTCCCTCTCGGTTGCAGATGGACACTCCCAACTGAGATCACTCCCGGACGTGTAGCCCCAGGTGATTCTATCACTAGGTTTAGGGTACGTAACAAAAAACTAACATCAAAAAGATAACTAGCTCCGTTATATGGTGGTGGGCTCGATAGTCTGGCTAGTGGGAGCGTGCCGACCAGGGATCGTCCCGCTTTGGGAGCGACAATTTGGGTATCACTCCCTCTTCCAGTGAACGTGCTGCTGGGCGTCCAGAGGTGTAGGCCTACACTCGACAGCATTTTCTAGCTCCCCCCTGGTGCTGTGTAGATGGAAGGCCACTGTAAATAAGTATTGAACTCTTTGATACGTCGGCGGAATTTACATGCTTTCAAGGGATGACGGTGGGAGTCCCTCAGTCAGCAAACGCACGTCTTTTTTCACTCGATTTTCGAATAACATTCGAATAGTGGCCATCGAATTTCGAATAGTGTTTTTGGCAGAAATGCACATCCCTAATCCAAACATTAACTGAAAACAACACTGGTCATATTTCGTCAGGAAACATGTTGTATTAAGTTACTTACAGAAATGCAACACTTAATTTTGATGTTTAATATTTTTGTAACTGTTTTGATCGTGCAGCAGCACGCACACGCTTATACAAACAAAACTCGAAATGAACCTGTTATGTTCTCAGTATGCAACACGCACGTTGTCCTTTGTTTGGTTTTGTGATATGACATTTTGAAATAGAGCATGTTTTCACTAGGCAGGCTTTCAATGTGGGTAGGATATAATGTTGCTTAATATCCACATCGACCTCAACGTTCGCCCGACTTCAGACACTCTCTTATGAGCGTATAGAGCTCTTTCAAATTTGGGCAGGCGGAGCATCTCGCTCTCTCGCACTCTTTCTCTCTCTCCACTCAACGTCTATCTCCACTCAACATACATCGGCGCATGCATGAATCAAAAACAATCTTCACACGTTTGATAAAGCCTTCTTGGTCTGTTGACCATTTCTGTGCTTTACCTTCCGACGTTTGCCCAAGTTTTTTGTCTCGCGGTCGCGGAGGTTGCTCAGGCAATGAATAACAACCAATGCACGTGCTGGTTGGGCGGAACATTGTACAGGAGAGGGGTGAATGGAAGTGTTACTCGCTCATGTGCGCCCCATTTCTAATTGTTTTTGAGCGCATATACAAGCAGTAAACGCATATGCAAGGATTTGCCTGTATCCTGCTGTTTTCTAGACTGAGGGGTGACAACTTTAAAAGGGCGCATCGCGGTTCGCGATAGGGGTTCGTGGGTCTGCGTACTGCGATCCCTCGGTTCGATGCAATATTGTTACAGCCTTAGTGGTCAGGTGATCCGGGTCTGAGATGTCTGTAGCCGGTGTGCTGGGGTGCGTGGTCAGGTGATCCCGGTCTGGGATGTCTGTAGCCGGTGTGCGTGGTCAGGTGATCCGGGTCTGTAGCTAGCATGCTGGGGTGCGTGGTCAGATGATTCAGGTCTGAGATGGCTGTAGGCGGTGTGATGGGATGCCTGGTCAGGTGATTCATGATATTTTTTTAACAGGGTATTTTTTTCTCCTGCTACGTGGAAACGCAACATGTGGATAAAAAAAATCCTCCATTGTAACAAATGCGTTTCAGACCCCTAAACAGGATATTTTTTTCTCCTGCACCTGGATTTTTAAATATCTGCTACGTGGAAACGGAAGGCCAAAACCAATGCAAAACCAATACAAGCAGGAGAAAAAAAAGTATCCACATTTTAAAATATCCAGCGACGTGGAAACTGCACCTTATAGTCGCTTAGGGACTAGAGCTGGAAATATTTGCCCGAACCCGATCGGGCCCAACAGGACCTGCCGGGTTCGGGCCGGTTCGGGGTCTAATTTCAATATTCCAAGTGGGCCCGGCTCGGGCTCGGGCTGAAAGCCGATGCGCGGCAAATATGCGATCACATGATACGCCTAACGTTCGATCTACAGGCATGCGTTAGTAGATGCAAAATGGATGTAGAAGAAGTTAAACGGAGATTAGCCCTTGGCGAATTCATGTTGGTCGAGCCAGTAAATGCGAGGTCGGAGGTGTGGAAACATTTTGAGCACGTTCACAATGAGAAAAACGAGGCAGTGGGGTATGTCAAATGCAAGAAGTGCGACGTGATGTTAAAGTATGACAGCAAGACAACTGGTAATTCTTCCCTAAACAGGCATGTTGAGCGAAGCTGTAAACGTGCTGATCAAAGCCAAACGTCTATGTCTATGTTTGTAACAGCACCAAAGGCCATACCTGCAAAAGTCAAGCAAACAGTCACCGACAAGTGTGTCAGCTTTTGCTGCAAAGACATTAGGCCTTTTAATGCCGTCAATGGAGAGGGGTTCACCGAGTTGGCCCAAGAATTGATTTATGTTGGGGCTGCATTCGGGAGGGTGCCGGCCGGTTCCGTTATCCCCACCCACAAGACGATTGCGAGCCGGTGCATTGACATGGCAGAGGAAAAGAGGGATGAATTGGTGCAGACGCTTAATCATGTGCTGCAAAATTCCACCGTAGCAATGACAACAGACATGTGGACAGATGATTATCGCAAGATCAGTTACTTGACAATCACATGCCACTTCATAAACAACGAGATGGAGCTGGTGAATAAAACACTGACGACTGCGATGTTCCCTATCGAGGAGGCAAAGACAGGAGAGAATATCAGACGGGAGATACTCAGACTGCTGGTGACAAAGTTTGGCGTTCATGCATCTGCTCTCAACAAAATTGTCTGGGTGACTGATGAGGGCGCAAACATTAAACTTGCTCTGCGGCCATATCAGCGATTGGACTGCATCGACCACCTACTCAATACAGTTCTTCGTCATGGTCTTGACATCACTGCGCTGTCAAACCCCGACAGCGCTCCCGACATAGCAGGCACTATTACTGCTGCTAAAGCATTGGTTAGGTACGTCAAACAGTCAGGCTTGGCTGCACAATTGACAACGACGTTGCTACAAATGGGTGATACTCGTTTCAGCACGGTGTACCTCACCCTAACATCTATCCGAGCCACGTATCAGGAGCTCCTCGAGAAGTTGGAGGAACGCGGTGAGAGGAGCGCGCCTGGACCAAATCGCACCGGACACACTGGGCTTTTTGATAGACTTTTTAAGGCCATTCTATGAAGCACAGCGAGAGCTTGAGGGAGACAAATACCCGACACTAAATCGTGTGTGCCTCTGGGTCGAAAAAATTAAGCGCCACTGTCAACCAAATGCCCTTGACTCCCCACAGCAAGCTGTCGTGCGTAAAAGACACGAAGACTGGCTGGCACGGAAAGTGATCATACAGGACCTGCACAAGATCGCAACGTTCCTCTGGCCAAAATTCAATCAGATGAGAATGATGACACCCACAGAAAGGAATGCCCTGTATGCACATGTCCGCACTCTTCTACGTGCCACTGCTGAAGACCCAGATGTGGAACTACCCCAGGTCGAAGCCCCCCTTCCAGCAAAAAGAGCACACTTCTCCGAATGGGAAAATGTACAGCAACCTGGATGGGAAGATGACGAGGTCACTCGATACATAGAGACGGCTGTGATGGAAAACGAAGAGGATGTTCTCGAGTGGTGGAAGATCAATAAAACATCTTTCCCCAAACTTGCGAAGTTGGCGAGATCAGTGCTGTGCATCCCTGCCAGTAGCAGCAGCAGCGAGAGAGTCTTCAGCGCTGCTGGACGCACCATCACCCAGCGCAGAACAGCGCTGAAGCCATCCACAGTGGATTCCATAATCTTCCTCCACAAAAACATGTAGCCTTGCTGGTGAGTAAACGTTTTATTTAAAACTATAGCTAAATATTGTGTAACAATTGGAACATTTTCATAGTTGATGGACTAATGTTGGCATTACTTTATTATTAATAATAATTATTATTTTATTCATTTTCAGCTGCTGACGGTGGCGTTGGTGGGGGGAAGAGCGGCAAAGCTAAGCCAACATTTTCTTAGTAGGCCTATCTTATGGCCTAGGCTGTAGTTATACAATCCATTTTAATTTAAAACTGATTTGAATTTGATTTTATTACAATGGCTAATTTCTATGCCTATTACAGTGGATGTTCTTCATTTATAATTTGGCGATTGTGGCCGATTAGGCCTAATCAAGGGCACGTTTTTTATTTACCTCACGTGGGTCATGTTTACAAAATACCGCTGTTTTTTGGTTATTGTTGCTGTTCTTATTTTTCTTTTAACTTGGGGCAGATCATTTATTTTAGCCTTGAAGTTCATGAACTTCTGTAGGCTAACTAATCTGAATAAAAAACGTAGAAATGTTCAGCAAAAATGACTCATTGTTGACTGCTTTGATATGCGCACAATTGAAAAATGTCGGGTTTGCAAACGGGTTCGGGCTCTATGAAGCTGTCAATCATACGGGCCGGGGCGGGCTCGGGTGGAGTTCTCTCGGGCTGGGGCCGGTCCGGGTCTTAGTTTTTAGGCCCGTTTCAAGCGCTATTAGGGACTTTAAATGAAGCAAAACTTTCATGTGAAAATCAACAGGAAGTGCCGCCATGTTTTTCTCACTGGCAAAGAGCACGGTCTCTTGGCGCCATCATGTGGTCAACGAGCATGCGTGGAACGACTGGATTTATTGTAATTCCGAATAAAAGGTTACATGACAGAGGAACGTGTTTAATCGGATATAAAAAAGGAATAAACCACCCACTTTAATCGGACTTAAGTTTAAATCGGAATAAACTTAAATCCTGTTCGGTAAGTGTTTACATGATATTTTTAGAGTGGAATTAAGTTTTAATCAGATTTAAAGTGAGTTAAATCGGACTTAAGTGTCTCATGTAAACGCATAGACTGTTCCCTAGTCGAGATGCTGTTTCGTCTGGACAGGTTTAAAATTCAACGTTCATACAGCACGGTGCAGTATAGCAAAGTACAGTACAGTAGCATACTGTACAGTGCAGTGTTAATTTCGTCAACCATGACTATGACTAAAATATTTCGTCAAAGCCCTTTTTTGATTTCCGTCATTTAGACTAAGGCAATGACTAAAATATGAGTAAAACTAAAATTGATTTTCGTCATTGAGACTAAGACTAAGACAAAATTTTAAAAAACTGACTAAATTAACACTGGTGTTAAATACAATAGAGAAAAAGAGAAGCAGTGTTTCATTCTGCACAGTGTGATACATGTTAAAAAGAGAAGCAGTGCGCAGAGAAGATTTATTCTGTCCAGTCAATGATATATGTTAAAAAGAGAAGCAGTGTGTGGAGAAGTTCTATTATGTACAGTGTTGACTAAAATTACTGAAAATTGAGTAAAACTAAAATTGATTTTCGTCATTTAGACAAAGACTAAGACTAAATTGGGAAGGCAGTGACTAAAATATGACTAAGATTAAAATTGATTTTCGTCATTGTGACTAAGACTACGAATAAATAAAAAAAAGCTGACAAAATTAACACTGTACAGTGTAGTATAGTACAGAATAGTAGCGTGCAGTACAGTATAGTACAGTAGTATACAGTATGGTGCACTATAGGAAAGTACAGTATATAGTACAGTGCTGTAGAGTATAGTACAGTACAGGAACATACAGTACGGTGCAGTATAGCACAGTACAGTAGCATACAGTACGGTGCAGTACAGTATAGTACAGTAGCATACAGTACAGTAGCATACAGTACAGTAGCATACAGTATTTCACATTACAGTACAGTACAATACAGTATTTCACATTACAGTACAGTAGCATACAGTATAGTACAGTATAGTACAGTACAGGAACATACAGTACGGTGCAGTATAGCACAGTACAGTAGCATACAGTACGGTGCAGTACAGTAGCATACAGTACAGTAGCATACAGTATTGCACATTACAGTACAGTACAATACAGTATTTCACATTACAGTACAGTAGAGTATAGTACAGTACAGTAGCATACAGTATAGTACAGTACGGTATTTCACATTACAGTATAGTAGAGTATAGTGCAGTACAGTACAGGGTCGTAAGGAAGCAACGTTCTACGTTCTTTCAACGTTTTTCTTGAAAATGGTGGCCATCTTGAATATTCATGACAACTTTTAAATTATCCATAAGACATTTACCATGTAGTATGAATGGTAAATATGTCTAAAATGTCATATTATATCCATTACTCCACTGAAAACTGTTGTTGCTGGCGGCCATTTTGAAAAATGGCTGATATGGCCACCATGTTGAAAATTCACGATGGCTCATTATCCAGTTCTTTTTAGAATGCCTTTGGCTACATGTGTATCAATTTTCATGCTTGTATCACAAACTGAACGATTGTTTTGGTTAGCCGCTGCACTAGATGCAACATCTAGCCTACAGCTTTATTGTAATGGAGCTATAGTACACCTAAAGAGGTTGGATATATAATATTGAAACACGCCCACTCAATGCAGACGCATGTGCTCAAAATTTGGTCTCCTAAGGGGGCGTTGTCCCTCCTTCTTCTTCTCTTTTCGTGGCGTTTGCTTTGCAGGTGGGTTCCTTTCCGATATCCACTTTACGTCGGGTGAATGCCCCTTTAGGAGACCTCTGGAGTCCCTTTAGCGCTGTAGATGGCGGTAGCGCACATCTTGTGCAAACACCACGAAAAGAGAAGAAGGAGGGACAACGCCCCCTTAGGAGACACGCTTTTGCATTGAGTGTGTGGGTTTGCGGGTAAAAATGGGAAAAATTGGTCATTTGGCATTTTTTCCCAGTCGTTTTGGGCCCATAGAAGTCGATGTAATTTGTTGATTTTGGGCGGAAATTAGTGCATTTTGACAGTTTTAGGGCACACACATCTGGCAACACTAATGACAAAGACTTCCTCAGAGTTAAAGGTCAGTTGATCCACAACTTCTGTGACAATAGCCGGGCATACACTGCGATATTTTCACTCGTGGGTCTTAAGTTCACAGCTGACGACTCACGTCATGCTTCCACTGTACCATGCTACAGGCATGTTTCCCTGGTCTACAGAGGAGGGAACTTGCGCTCCTGAGGTGGAGATAAGGTCGCACTCAACAGCGAATCGCACGGCCCTATTAATTTGTGCATGCGAAGTGTCAAATCGGGTCGTAGCACTGCTTTAACTGTGCAATTTGTGCACGAGCCACGACCAGAATTTCAAACTGTTTTGATTGCACGATCGTGAGGCAAAATCGGTTGTCGTTACCCCATGTACACTGCACGATGCGAGACTAACGATTTACCTGCGATTGAGCAAGAAATCGTCCCGACTCTCAAAAAGTCGTGCGAGTGCCAAATCGGGGTAAAAGTCGCACAGTGTAAGCCCAGCTTAAGTCACCACGAGATTCGGCTGCCTTGATGAAGATGTCTTCAAAGCCGCCACCACATCAGCAACTGCCCAGGAGGCATCATTTGGCACCACTTTTGGCCTGGCTGATCTTGAGATGGTAGTTGATCACTTTCAGGAAATTCTTTAAGGACATGAAGATTTTATATCGATTGCAGAAGCCGGATCCGAAAGTTCTACTACATCGCCACTTCAGACATCTAGCCTACACTGGTCTGGCAGAGATTTCGACAAGGTGGCATAGGAAGGCCAGACCAGTTTACCCACATGAACATCTTGGCAGAGATAGTGCAGGTGTGCCCTATGTCAACTTCCTGCTGTGAGAGAAGCTTCTCTTGCATGAAAAGGATTAAAGCCGGGCATACACTGTGCGATATTTTCGCTCGTGGGTATTAAGCTCCTGCTCACACTGCATGATGGAATTTCACAATTTAAAAGTTCACATCTCATGACTCACGCACTCACACTATACGAGCCGACAGTCGGATGCGAGCCAAATGCTTCCACTGCACGACGTGACAGGCATGTTTCCCCGGTATGCAGAGGAGGGAACATGCACATCTGAGGTGGAGATGAGGTCGCGCTCAACAGCAAATCGCACGGCCCTATTCATTTGTGCATGTGAAGTGTCAAATCGGGTCGTAGCACTGCTTTAACTGTGCGATTTACGCACGAGCCACGACCAGGATTTCAAACAGTTTTGATTTACTTGCGACCGTACGATTGCACTATCGTGAGGGGAAAACACTTGTCGTTACCCCATGCACACTGCACGATGCGAGATTCACGATTGACCTGCGATTGAGCAAAAAATCGTCCCAACTCCCAAAAAGTCGTGCGAGTTCCAAATCGGGGCAAAAGTTGCACAGTGTACACTGTGCGACTTTTGCCCTGATTTCGCCCCGATTTGGCACTCGCACGACTTTTTGAGAGTCGGGCCGATTTCTTGCTCAATCGCAGGTCAATCGTGAGTGCCCGGATTAAGTCTGACTGGCGGGGTTCACTCAGCAATTCAACACTAATTCAAGTCTATTCTCTATATATCCTTACATGGCCCAGAGGTAGTGTAGTATGATGCAGAGCAGGCTGTCCAAAAGTGGTAGCTGGGTGGCCTCAAGGCACGACGACCCATGTTTAATGCACACATACTGCAGAGTAAATACCAGAAAACATCCGGAAAAAGCACAAGGTTTCTGTATTCATTTATTCTGACCCAATCCTCTTTTTCAGATGGTCTGACACTCCACCATATCGCATATTTTCGCGTCTGCTACGCCGGTCTGTTTGCAGGGTTACCAGATGAGGCTGATGATTTCCAGCCCAAAAAATTCTCAAAACCCACCTGGAAGCACTAAATCCCACCCAATTCTATTGATTTCTATGGCCAAGAATTGGGCGCTTTTTTCTCCAAAAGCACATTTGCCTCACCGACGCAAACGATTGGTCCAACCTTCCTCCTGTCAAGTTAGCTGTATTTGTGTGCAACCTAAACCTTCTCATAAGTCTGTCAATATTTATAGTATTTATATAATTTATATAGTGTGTAGTCTAGTCACCAGAGGGGGGTCACGCGCACCCCCTGTACTTGTTGTCGAAACCTATTTTTTTAGACTCCTCCATATGTCTAATTTACAATAAGAGATGTTAGCATTGCTGCAAATTGTCCCATGGGTGTTTTTCAGGGCTCATCTTGGAAACTGTGCAATAGCGATTTATACAATTCTGACATTTGACTATTCACATAACTTTTGAACCAGACATGGTACAAAGACAAATGAGACCACTTTTCCATATAATTCTAGCATGGGGAATTGATTGGAAGGGTCAATAGGTTCATAAAAACATGTTTAGACTACTTTCTAGGAGAAAAATGACTAAAATGTATCAAATATTCTAGAAATTCTGACAGGAACTAGTGTGTAGATTTTCAAAAATGGTGTAAAGATGACATTCATTGCAAGTATTTATGACTAGAAACATTCTTTGACTCGAGGTGACTACCATACATGCTATCATTAACATTAAAACATCCCTGCCACCTTTTAAGGCTATGCTTAGTCATGGTTGATGCGAAAACCATAATATTAGCAATCGGATGCATTGATGACTTGACCCTTCCAAAGCATCCAAAAACAGATTTTCAGTGGTTTACAATAGTATCAGAAGTACTTAGAACATAATAAATGTTTACCCAGTTTTTGGTGACAAGAAAGGCCTCAATTTCAAGATGGCCGCCACCAGGCCCACAAAATGAGCATTTTCTGAAAATTACCATACAATGACCAGGAATAGTGATGTTTGATATGTATTGTGATATAATATTCTTAATACCATGCTTACTTGATGGGTAAGTAATTGTGAATACATTTTGATATTGAGGAAGTCCATTAGCTACATAAAATAATCTTATTGAATTTAATTCTAAGATCGAAATTGGTGAAAAAAACTGCCATGTGTAGGCTCAGAATCTTGTGTAGCCAATACAGATAATAATACCAATATAGGTGTTTTACCCCATGTTTCTGACTTGATCAGTTCATGTTCTGAGTAATTGCATCATTGTATACTGCTAACAACAATGCAAAATTACCACTTTCCAGCAATTCTGAAGATTTAGAATCAGAATACTTTCAGTTGGTATTTCCTAACTCCTTGAAGTGGTGTTGGCAGCACAATGCATATCATTTCTCGCAAACAAATTCACCCTTTATTGCTTTAAAACATGCAACACACCAGCCAGCTCCTGCACATTGCTGTAATTTAGCAGAAGAAGCCACCCCAATGTCCATGGTAACACAACATGCCCAAACACCTGTAGCAATAACATTGTAGCGAAGGGGAGTAGAGTTGCCCAGCCGGGACTCGAACCCAGACCTTCTGGGGTAGTAAACTGGGGCTTTGACCACTACACCAAAGAGCCAGGCTCGTTGGCATGTCAGTCAGAACACACCCACAACCCTAGTGATGGTTACTCCATCACACTGCCTTCCCCTTCTGGAAGCGCACCCGTGCGCTTCACACACTCATGGTGTCCCTCACGCAACTGCCCATCATGCTTCTCCCATCCAGTGTGCCCCATCATCAATGCTTCACCCATCACTGGGGTCCCTCACACCGGGGTCACCACACCTGGGGGTCCCTCACCTGCAATTACAGCTCACAAATAATGGGTATGCTTCCAATGGCCGCATGGTAGCCATCCCACTTCTGACACCATTTGTAGCGAAGAGGAGTAGAGTTGCCCAGCCGGGGACTCGAACCCAGACCGTCCGGGGTAGTAAACTGAGGCTCTGACCGCTACACCAAAGAGCCAGGCTCGTTGGCATGTTAGTCAGAACACACCCAAAACCCTAGTGATGGTCACTCCATCACAAGCATAATAAAAGACACAACAAATACTCCGAACTCTGAGTATCTATAGTAACATTAAGCCAGGGGGTATACTGAGAACATGGTTAAATGATAAACCAGACTCTGTTAACCAACAATGAGTGGTAAACCTGCTAATAGATATGCCTATTGTTATCCTTTAGTAAAGAACATTAGAGGTCCAGGCTCCAGATGATATACCTCTAACCTACTAAACCAGCTAATTAGTATACCCCCTAGGATACACTCTGATTTAATATTAAAATGAAAGCTTTGGATTTGACCACCACACTGTGTCTGTGTCAGACTCTGTTTGTGTCAGACTCTGTGTCTGCCATAATCAACCCATGAAAACCAACTGGTCCAGACAATGGCCAATGTTGTGTGCTCAAAGACAGAGCAGAGTTGCTAAACACTCTCTTTACCAACAAGCCATGATCCCATCATGTTTTAAAGCGACCACCATCAAAGTTGTGCCAAAGAAATCATTCCTATCCTGACGCATGCATCATGAAATGCTTTGAAGGGCTAGTAATGTTGCACATCTAAAAACAAATCCATCCATATAGTCTCTTCTTGTTCACATTGTATACTCAGCCAAATATCCCACAGAGGAGGTGATCTCTCCCGTCCTTCCAGCTCTAAAACATCTGTACAAAAAAACTAATATGAGAGAATGCTCTTGACATATGAGGATGCTGGTCATGGATGGCAATTCAGCATTCAGCACCAGTACCTCATCTACAGACTGTACAATCTGGGTATCAACAGCAACTTGCTTCAAGACTTCTTTAGGCAAGCACCAAATTCCACCTCATTCATCATGACTCTCAGCACAGGGCCTAAGGTTGTGTGCTCACTCATCAGTGCAAAACAACCTTTAGCACCAATCCTCTTTGGAAGTTTGCAGATGACACAGCTCTGGTGGATATCCTCGCCATGAGGTGATGAGACTCAGGAAGGAGATTGACATTGTAAATGTGGTACAGGCACAACAACCCAATACCCAGGGCACGCCCAACACCCTTCACACTCTTCACCCATCACGGGGTTTGTTACTGGTATAGAGAGAGAGTGAACTACAGAAAATCCCTGGAGAGGTGCATGAGCGAGGTTCTCTACTGGGACACCAACCCTTTGTCACTGATGAAGCCCATTAATGCCATTGCTTCCTGTGTAAACTGGAATGGGTAAGTGCTTCACCACCCATCATGAACATTTGCTCAGCTAGTGCTACATATCCAATCATATATGTGTGCTGTGGCAAGACAGTTGGGTGTGTCCTTCAGCACAATGTCCAGAACATGCAAGATATGTCAGGAGACATGTCAGTACACTAAGGGACATGGAAGAGGCCATAGGACGGCTTACAACCCAGCAGTGGGATTGCCGGAGCCCTGCAAGAATCAGCTTTTTAGGCCACTAATGTCAAATGCTCAAATGCTCAGGAGCAATAACAATTCTACAGTATTTATTTAGTGACTTTCAAAACACCCAAGGTTGCTTTGCAGTGTGTGTGTGTGTGTGTGTGTGTGTGTGTGTGTGTGTGTGTGTGTGTGTGTGTGTGTGTGTGTGTGTGTGTGTGTGTGTTAGAGTTTGAGAGTGAGTCTGGAGATGTTTCTGAGATGGTAAAAAGCATATTTGGTGACTATTTTGATGTGGGACTGAATTGATAGTGATAAATCCAAGATGAGCATCAATCCAGGGTGTCCTTAATCCAGTGAACTCAGAGAGCCATTCCAAGAGGATGGTGTTAGAAACTGTCTCAAAAACTCCAGAGAGGTTCAGGATGATGAGGATGATTTCATTAGGAGGGTATGAGGGTCTGGTGTCCACAAGTGGGGCCTATTCCTACAAAGCAGCACTGTAGGGAGCGATTTGCATACCAGATAACATAAAGACTGGCACATTCACTATTGGTTCCCTGTGCTCTTCATAGATGAGAGCAGGTTCACACTGAAGACATGTGACAGACATGACTAAGTCTGGAGAGAACATGGAGAATGTTATGCTACCTGCAACATCTTTTATGAACAGCACACGGTGCAGATGTTGAATATATAATTTTGATGTCGTTTTGTTTTATACAAATTGGAAGGGTCAAGTCATCATGAACATGAACCGATCAAGTCAGAAACATGGGGTAAAACACCTATATTGATATTATTATCTGTATTGGCTACACAAGATTCTGAGCCTACACATGGCAGTATTTTTCACCAATTTCGATCTTAGAATTAAATTCAATAAGATTATTTTATGTAGCTAATGGACTTCCTCAATATCAAAATGTATTCATAATTACTTACCCATCAAGTAAGCATGGTATTAAGAATATCATATTATCACAATACATATCAAACAACACTATTCCTGGTCATTGTATGGTCATTTTCAGAAAATGCTCATTTTGTGGGCCTGGTGGCGGCCATCTTGAAATTGAGGCCTTTCTTGTCACCAAAAACTGGGTAAACATTTATGTTCTAAGTACTTCTGATACTATTGTAAACCACTGAAAAATCTGTTTTTGGATGCTTTAGAAGGGTCAAGTCATCAATGCATCCGATTGCTAATATTATGGTTTTCACATCAACCATGACTAAGCATAGCCTTAAAAGGTGGCAGGGATGTTTTAATGTTAATGATAGCATGTATGGTAGTCACCTCGAGTCAAAGAATGTTTCTAGTCATAAATACTTGCAATGAATGTCATCTTTACACCATTTTTGAAAATCTACACACTAGTTCCTGTCAGAATTTCTAGAATATTTGATACATTTTAGTCATTTTTCTCCTAGAAAGTAGTCTAAACATGTTTTTATGAACCTATTGACCCTTCCAATCAATTCCCCATGCTAGAATTATATGGAAAAGTGGTCTCATTTGTCTTTGTACCATGTCTGGTTCAAAAGTTATGTGAATAGTCAAATGTCAGAATTGTATAAATCGCTATTGCACAGTTTCCAAGATGAGCCCTGAAAAACACCCATGGGACAATTTGCAGCAATGCTAACATCTCTTATTGTAAATTAGACATATGGAGGAGTCTAAAAAAATAGGTTTCGACAACAAGTACAGGGGGTGCGCGTGACCCCCCTCTGGTGACTAGACTACTGTGGTAAATTGCCAACGTGTGTTTTTGTCGGAATGATCTCAAAAGAAAGTGAAGTCGTGAGGGCTTTAAACTCCCTAAGCTCGTCCAACTTCACCGCAGCTGCTGGCCTGCATGAGTGGCTAACATTCGTATCAGACTTTTTCGGAGATGAAGTCTCGTCGTCTGAGGAAGAAGGTGACAACAGCGACGTCGAGGAGAATGGGGATGTTGAAGATGAATTCATCACTCGAGAAGATTGGAATGAAGACGACGACGAAAACGGAACAACCTGAACCTGTGACGGATGTGGATGAGGTGAATAGGGCTATGTTGAGTTGCTAAGAGGTGTGTGTGGAAGCTCTTAGCAGAGAGCGCGAAGAGGTGTTTTCCAAAATCCGTGGGTTTCGATGCCCTCGGTGCAAACTCCACAATGGATCTTCCTGTATTTTGTCGTTTGATGAAGATACTGTATACGATCTTCGTATGTCTATGGCCTCTTTGACGGACTACAAAAAGGATCTCGTCCTGCTAGGGAAGATCAGCTGTTCGAAGAGGAAAGAGCAGTGAGAGCTACGGTAGCATGTCATTTTTCCGACGCGTCAATATTCCGAAAATGTTCCATTGATCCTACAGCTCATTAACTGGAAATAATCCTACAGCCCATTAACTGGAAATAATTAAATTAAACCCTTTGCTCCAACAGCTCAATGTTCCGTCCAATGCCTGTTTAGGGTCGGTCATCATAATTATGTCCTGCTCCTGTTTTCCTTGGTGGTGAAGACTTCAGCTGCATGCTGCGATGAGCACATATGGCGTTTGGTCAAGCTGTGCCCTTACCAAAACCTTAAACCACCCCTAAACGTAACCTTAATGCAATGTCTCCAAGTCATACAATTGTACCCTACCCAAAACCATTCCTAAGCTTAACCTGTCAGTATTGCAATGTTTCTTAGTTTTAAATTTGTGTCTTGACCAAAACTTTCCCTAAACATAACCTGTCACAGACAGCTGCATGACCACTGCGCAAACAGAGATGACGGTAATCTAAACTAAAACAGCGGTTTCATTTTATCAGGTAAAGGGTCTGTAAGACTAATTGCTGTAGGATCAAAGGGAAATTTTCAGAATATTGACACATTGAACCAAAGAGGCGTCGGAAAAATGAGCAGTCCCGAGAGCGACAACATCAAAGGACAGAGCACTACGTCAATGTCGAGAGACCTTCAAGTTTCTTCATTGGTACCTCTACCTAGCGTAGTCCTCCAGGTGCAGGACCAAACCAGACTGCAGGTCTGGATGCGCTTTTTTCAATGCTCTCCAGTGTTGCCAGATTGGGCTGTTTCCTGTCCAATTGGGCTGCTTAGGATGGCCGTGTGTGGGTCAAAATGGGATTTAGCAGAAAACCCGCCCAATTTTTGCCATAGAAACCAATAGAATTGGGTGGGATTTTGTGCATCTAGGCAGGTTTAGAGCATTTTTTGGGCTGGAAATCATCAGCCCCATCTGGCAACCCTGATGCTCTCTGCGATGCGCGGGTGAGTAACTGATCAGAGCGGAGAAAAATGTGTTCAAAAATCTGCCATAAGTGCCCACTGTTGTATTTAAGGTCAGCGTAGTGTTGTTATCGTGTTATACATACAGGGGAAATGTTAAGACTTGTTAAAATCTGTGTATATTCGTTGATTGAATCTCATTGTGTCATGACTGTAAATGAAGTCTTTTAAATATGTGCTGCGTTGCTCATTCGAGAGATGTCCGCTGCACTGAGAGGACGCAGGTCTTGAGAGTGTGAGTAGTACTGACATCAGAATAGCCTACCTTTGTGGGCTTTTGTCCCGACTTTTCTTTTGTGGTAATCAGTGTTTTGCTTGTGCGATTAGCTCCTGGCTTTGAAAATAAAAACTATTTTTGCACAATGTTTCCTTGTTTTGCTGAAATAATTCTGACAGAGCACCCCATCTGCACAGCACTCTATTAGTTTATTTTATTTTATTACAACACTGAAAGCTGGTGGTGCAAAGACACACAGGGCTTCACTATCACAGAAATAGGTAACCTCCAAACCCTGTTCCAGCCAAAATTGAAGACACAGCACCATTGTTTACAAATTGCCAGGATTCCTGCTCAGTTGGACTACTTATGCCTTGTATACGCCAAGTGGGACCTACGCTTCCTGAGCGCCGGAAGTCAATTTCTCTATGGAGGGACGGCGAATAAATCTACCAGAGCAAATTTGCCAGGAGTGAAGCGAACTGAGCGAATTTTAACGATTAAAATCAAGGATATCTTATGGCAATGAGCTATGACGTGGTTCGGCGAAAACCAATTGGAACGTTCATATCTCTAAATGTCCTGGGCTATAAAGCCAGAGCCGTTATGTGATTAGCTAAATCGAAAATGCCAAATGCCAAGTTCCACCTCAGGTACCTAGGTCGCGCTTGGTGTCAGCGTTTCCAGATGTATCTGATCAAATCCTTCCCAAAAGGTTCTCAAAAAAACGCCAAAATGCGCTAAATTCCGCCCAAATTCAACAAATTGCATTGACTTCTATGGGCCAAATGGCCATTTTTACACGCGCACTGCCATCCAAAGTGGCCGACAACACTGCTTGGTGTACACAAGGCATTAGGATGGCTGTCGTGGGTAAAAATCCCACATTTGGGCGGGTGTTTCTGCTAATTCATGCTCAGAATTAAATGGAACATAGTTTGGTGCTTGCAGGTGGGTTTCCAGCTTTTTTTGGGAGTGGAAATATCTTATCTGGCAACCCTGCACACCTATAGCTCACAGAGAGCCCAATACAGTTCAGTGACTTAGTAAATCAGCGCCAGCCGCCAATGTACAATTTAATTCATCATGGAAGACGCTGTTCCTTATGTTGACAATTTAAAAAAAAAAGTTACCCCTTTCTCTTATACACATGGCTATCATCTTTGGAATCAAAACTATGCTGTCATCACAGAGATTCGGCAGTTTGACCAATCTGACACTCAACCAGAGAGGAAACTACATAACATACATGGCGGCTGTTGAGTCCAAAAAGTGTACATAACTCCACACTTCAAAAACCGGCCGGTTTGAGGGCGTTATACGGGTAGTTTACAGTACACTTCACCGCCGTAATTAGAAATGGAACCGCCCTACGTACCCAAACACAGCGCGGAAAGTACGAACATTGGAACAGCCTCTGGGTCTGGCCTCGGATCAAAACATTTTCAACACTGTGCCCTGAGTCTGGCAGAACCAATCATGACGCAGAGATTTTTTAATCAAAGCGGGCGGGGTTTTGAGGGAGTGACGACAAAGCTTGCAACACCATCGGGAAAGCACATCAACGGCAAAGATCGCTGATTGGTCAAAGCACCGGCATGGTTTGAAAAAACAACAGGTTGTTCTCATCAACAATCTTCAGATGTATCGCTCATTGTGGCCAGACTAAATTACACATCCAGGCTATGTCTCAAATGACACACTTTTGTCAGTGTACTGACAGCCAGTGCACACTGAGGTCTTAAGTGCATAGTGTCGTGGAAAATGTGAGCACTAAGCACTGTGCCCTCGCTGGAAGTGACGGCTGAGCATGGTATTAGCTCGCCAAAATATCAGTTGGCTAGTGCAGTGATTCTTAACCTGGGGTGGGGGTGCACCAGAGATTTCAGGGGGTGCGTGGAATTTTGTTTGTGTTCAGATTGTGACCAAAATTCTGATTCCAAACATTATAATTAGGCCAATTCAAGACATGTTTTGGACCTAATGTAAAGTCATTAAAGTAATGTTTATGTCTAAAGCAAGAATCATTGTAATTATTCACTTAAATCACTTTTTTAGTGTGTATACATGTAAAGACGTTTGGACTGGGGGTGCACGGCTTGTCTTGGGCACAGGCTAGGGGGTGCTTCAAGGAAAAAGGTTAAGAACCACTGGGCTAGTGTTTACAATGCACAGCGTCTGGTGGTTGTATTTCCATGTCATTCACCCCAAAGGACAACAATCACACATACAATACTTTGGTTGGCATGAAAAGGTTGGTGTCCCATCAACATTACTTACAGAATTAGACTGTTGACTAAACTCTTCTACGAACTGAATGCCACATGGCTGCCGTTAAGTGTGTGCAGTGTCAGAGATCTCAATCGACGGCCCGTACCCACACAGAGTAATTCCGCTCCGCTCTCATTGACTTTGAATGGTGGCGATATCGCAGCGGGACGCAATTTGATATAGACGAGTTCTCTATATCATGCAATCAGATGGGCATATGGGTAGCAAGGGCGGGAGTTACAAAAAATGTTGAAAAACATGGCGGCGATTTCTGTGATTTCCAACATCATGTTTTTGCTTAAAGATGGCCTCTCAACGTCATTTAATTAATATTGCCGTGTTCCCAATTGTTATTGAATGTGTTACGCGTTGGTCCTGTTTTAAAAAACGTTCTGGTTGCTTTGTTTCAAGACGTTTTTGCAAGCTGGCAAGGTGGCTTGTGGAGAAACGAGAGTGTTCCGTGTTTCTCGTGGAAATGCGTCTCTGATTGGCTCACTCCTCCTGCTCTCAAAGAAACGCATCTCTGATTGGCTCAGTCCTCCAGTTCTTGGAGAGAATGTAAGGGGTCTGACACACCAAGGCGGTAAAGCGTCGCGGAACGGCCGCGTTTTTTACCGGCGTCGGTGAAAATACATTGAAACCTATCTGTCCTTACACACCAACCGGCGGTAGTCGGGCGTCAGCGGCGCGGGAGCCGGCTCCGCGCCGCGCTGCATTTGGAAAATAGAACTCGAGCGTATTTTTCACGCCGGCGACCGGCGGTGTCTCATTCAAATGAATGGCAAAGTAGCATGCTAGCTTTAGCTGTGGGGAGGGTTTTGAACAGGACTGGCCGCGCACGCCGACGCTGTCAGTGTGCAAGGCAGAGAAAAGCACGCCGGCCAAAACTAAGCAGAAAGACCGCGTCCGTCCTGCGACCGTTCCGTTCCGCCTTGGTATGTTTTGGCCCTAATGGGAAAGAGAGTCGCCACTTCCCCGGGTGGTACTGCACTATAGGGGTGCCAACGGAGGCGTGCAGGCTCCATTCAGGGCTGTGCTCTTTCGGCAGCGACCCCTAGGCGAGCTGCAGGCACGGACCAACCGGAGTGAGCAGGCTTTATGTATGAGGCTTTGTGCTGTGTGTGTACCTGAGAGTAGCAACCAGCTGATAGCTAAGCTAAGCTATGTTTCGGGCCACCAGACGTTGCTTGTTTTGAAAACAAGCAGAAAAAAATTACTCGACATGTTTTTAGATAAATGGGTCGATATAAAACTTTGTGGGCAACGCCTTCTTTCGACGTGACGAAACACAGAAAGGCTTTCGTGATTCGCTCTTTTCTCTGCATTATTTATGTAAATTCGGAAACATCGGGAAACACAGCCAGGAGAGTTGACGCACCGCTATGAGAGCCTTGCAAGTGAGTTTAACTTGGGGTGACCGTCCGATCTTCGAAAGGAGTGAGTAAAACTGAGTTTTATCGGAAGTTGGCCTTTAATATAAAGACCCTAAATGCTTATAAATGTCAAGACTACCACGGATTGATGTAAAAATGCACCACGAACTTATGTAACACAAAAGGGTTACTCCACATTGCCATTTGATCACTCGATGTTTTGAGCTAACTGGGTAAGCTAACGTTAGCATTTTACCAGAACCAGGCAGCTACAAGCTTATATTAGACTACTTCTGTACTTCAATGATATAACGGGGCTTAGATGTTATCTAGGACCAAAACACAATCGTATTTAAGCCATGTACACACTGTGTTGTGATATTGAATGAGTAATGTGTGCAAACGACCGTTCGCTGTTTGTTATCTCGCTCGGTCTACCCGGTGCCAGCTGGGAGACACAGCCCGCGCCGCGAGGCTCGAAAGTCGGGTGAGCAGCGTAGTTAGCCCCGGGGAGAATCTAATGGGAGTATCCGTGACCACACCCCCAGCGCGATATTGCGCGTCGCGGATCCCGCCTGGCAGTTTCCCCAGTCGGTACTGGGCGTAACGAAAGAATGTTCACACTGACTGGTTCCCATTGTAGCCAGTTAGCTTTGCATGCATACTGCAGTTCCTATGGAGTGTCCACTTGTTAGCGAGCGTCGGTAAGTCCTTCATGTGGGAAAATGTATGGAATGGAAAGGGGAACCCATATGCTAAATACATTGCTACTGCGATTTCCAGTCACACTATCATCAACAAAACATTCCTGGTAAGCACTATGACTGTTGTTTAACAATAGGCTGTATCGTTCAGGTGTGTAGTTTTTCAGCAGGTTAGAAGATTTCAACCTGTACTCGCTAGCATCCCGCTAATGTTTATGGGTTTGGCCTCATAAAAATTGAGCTTTGTGACCCAGTATATAATAATCTAGTGGCGCAAAATAATCGAAACGCTACTCAAATGTGGTCTTATTATTTCTAGCTTCGAACTGAATATTAAATCACATAAATGATAATAGTATAAAGCTCCATTGACACCCATTCATTTTGCACTTAGGTGGGATTAGGGTTAGCCAGTTGTGGCTAGTAGCTAGTTCCGTGAGTGAACACCCCCTGGCAGTGTCCATCACTCAAGCACTGCATTGTTCCGCCATTGTTAGGGGATCATCCTGGCACTTTCAGTGCACTGGCTTAACTGAAATTTTCAGCGGGAGTGCCCTATGCACTGAAAAGCAGCACAAGTGCAGCATTTGAGACACAGCCCCACTCTCACATTTAGGCTGGTTTATCAGGCTAGTGAGGCTAGAGGCTAGTTACATTGTTCACACCAAGAGCGACCTATGGTAACTGAGCGATGGAATTCATTATTTCTCTATGGAGGGTGTGCGGCCAGGGGCGCAATGACTCTGTTTGGAGAAAACCAAATGGAATGTTCATAACTTCGAATGTCCTAGGCATGGAGGTAATATAAGAACTGGAGAGAGTGAATAAGTCCCGCCACCAGTCATTTCAATGGGAAATGCTAGGCTAGTGAATTCAGCCAACGTTTTTTCAGCTTCCAAAATGGAGTTATTTCCGTCGACAGTTTACTCAGCCAATTACGTGCCACGTTAATTACTGACCAAAAAAGACGGGCATTGGATGCATGGAGGTGCCCAACCACAGACCTGTGCGCCCAACACTAAACTCGCGTACCCACCAATCATCATGAGCGAAGTGAATGTCGGAAGTGCGAAAATGGTGACTTAGTCCAGCGGATTGGTGAATTGATCATGCACTTTAGAGTAAAAGCATGAAAATTGGTACACATATACCTCTTCCTATGCTTATTAATGTAAGCGTTGGAGGCGTCGCGAAAAATGAAGAATTTTCAAGATGGCCGCCAAATCCAATATGGCCAACCCAAATTAATGAAACTACCTGACACGTTGTTGTAAAATCATGAAAATTGGTACATATATCCTTCTTGATATTCTGATTAATATTAGCATTGGAGGCGTAGCGAAAAATTATAAATTTTCAAGATGGTAGCCACATCCAATATGGCCAACCCATATTAACGAAACTACCTGACACTTTGTAGTAAAGGCCTGAAAATTGGTACACATGTCCTTCTTAAGGGATGCTGGACAGCCGTATGTCAACAGAAGTGGACAACAAAAACAAGGGAAAAGTCCACCGAAAGCGGTGAGTGGAAGAACAGTTTATCTACAATGTTTCAATTTCATGTCCAAAGTTACAATCAGAGAGGGGGCGTGTTTGGTTTGAGGCTACACGTCAGTTGGATTGTTTACGGAAGAAGTCGTGAATCATGAGGGTCGAAGCTGAAACTTACAAAATGAGGATTTAAGATACCACCTACTCCTTACAAAAATACAAACTGGAAAAATGTGTTTCTAACGGCAGCCAGCTGTGTACCAAAGACTAGCCACCAGCGTTACGATTAGAACTCGTCTGCTCTACTAATATGATTCATTGCTAGTGTAGCCGAGTGCCCCGCCTACGAGGTCGGCACGGTATTTCCGCAGCGCAGCGCACCTGCATTCAGCCAATTACCTTAATTACAGCGACTGCTTAAAAGCAGCTTGCTTTCCTGTCGTGTATGGCCTGACTTTCACTACGTTTCCTTTTGACTGTGCCGAGGGTTGCCGGCAGGTAAGCGCAGTCTCTCTACGCACGTTGTATGGTTTAAAAGAGTGACTTTTAACCACTGATCTTATGCTTTGGTAGGCGTCTGTGGCTGGCTGGTGAGGTCCTCGCGTATGCGCTGTGGGCTATCGTGTTGACTACTGAGCAGCATTCGGGTTCAGGTGTGTTTTGTCTCTCTCTCTCTCTCTCTCTCTCTCTCTCTCCGCTTTTATTCCTGTCCTCTCTCTCTACTCTTTTATTCCTGTCGCTTGTCTTAATTTTAATATTGTTGGCGTTCCTTAACAGGAGGGTGCGACATGGTGTGATGACCGAACGAAACTGATTTAGTCTTGGTATTCCGGAGGCAAGGTAATAAAGATATTAATGATGGAGCAAGTAACCATTTTAACTTAAAGAAGCCTCGGTCTAATCATGACTTTGTTTTTATAGGGAAGACTCGTGCCGCTTCGTGCCGCTGCTGTTTTGCCACTTTTTGTTTATTATTAAGGTTATGACTTGTCCACATTCTGTTTGTTTTCTTTTGTTTCTGATGCGCACGTCCCCCGCAGAGTAACGCTCTGGTAGCTTCTGTTCCCAAGCGCCCCCACACACTAGAAACAGAAGCTACCAGAGCGTTACTCTGCGGGGGACGTGCGCATCAGAAACAAAAGAAAACAAACAGAATGTGGACAAGTCATAACCTTAATAATAAACAAAAAGTGGCAAAACAGCAGCGGCACGAAGCGGCACGAGTCTTCCCTATAAAAACAAAGTCATGATTAGACCGAGGCTTCTTTAAGTTAAAATGGTTACTTGCTCCATCATTAATATCTTTATTACCTTGCCTCCGGAATACCAAGACTAAATCAGTTTCGTTCGGTCATCACACCATGTCGCACCCTCCTGTTAAGGAAGGCCAACAATATTAAAATTAAGACAAGCGACAGGAATAAAAGAGTAGAGAGAGAGAGAGAGAGAGAGAGAGAGAGAGAGAGAGAGAGAGAGAGAGAGAGAGAGAGAGAGAGAGAGAGAGAACACACCTGAACCCGAATGCTGCTCAGTCGTCAACACGATAGCCCGCAGCGCATACGCGAGGACCTCACCAGCCAGCCACAGACGCCTACCAAATCATAAGATCAGTGGTTAAAAGTTACTCTTTAAAACATACAATGTGCATAGAGAGACTGCGCTTACCTGCCGGCAACCCACGGCACAGTCAAAAGGAAACGTAGTGAAAGTCAGGCCATACACGACAGGAAAGCAAGCTGCTTTTAAGCAGTCGCTGTAATTAAGGTAATTGGCTGAATGCAGGTGCGCTGCGCTGCGGAAATACCGTGCCGACTTCGTAGGCGGGGCACTCGGCTACACTAGCTAGCACCATCAGCTAGAGACTAGTTAGCTAATAGCAGCCAACCCATAGCCGTTGATCATATATATTCTAATCTACATTATATTAGTGTAAACCTTAAAGTGTCTTTAATGTCATTGTGATATCTATTCTATTTAGGGCAAATTCTGCAAGGAGACGTGTCCCAGGCAGTGTTCATCCCTAACGGACCAAAGGAAACTGCAGCTCTTCACGGAGTTCTATGCCGTGCCTTACGAGAGACAACAGGGTTTGGAGCAGGTAAGCGGTTCCTTGTTGAGAAGTGGATAGATAGCAGTCAACATGGTGTAAAAAAACAAAAACAACAACACGTTATCAGAGCCTAGTTGTAGCCATGCTTTTTCCTTCATGTTAGGACAAATCAGCATGTCGTATATCAGTGTATCCATCTACTGTCAATGTGTATAGCCTATACACGTCACGTAATAAGCTAATTTTCTCATTTGCTAAAGGGCAGAGGGGTAATGTAGACACCCCTTCTCTTGGTATTGGAACAATTTAATGATAATTTAACCATTGGCCTGTTGTTTTCAACCCCACAACATTCCCCAATAGGCCTAAACAGGAAGAAAACAAATGGTTCTGGTGCTTCAGCACATTTTTTTCCATAAAAGTTTCAAAAAAAATTCTGCCTTGTACACATAATGAACTGGGTTGTCAAAGAAAATACATTCAGGTAGATAAAATGATACATGCATGTGCATTTCCAACATGTGAAACCATGTGGTTCATGCTGGTTTAAGATTGGCCTGAAAAGGCAGACATGCTGGTTTTTCTGGAGAAAAAAAAAAGATTAAAACAAATAGGCGGGTAGGCCTATGGGATAAACAGAGACACATGCAGTGGGGTAAATGTATTCTTATTTCTTTCTAGCACATGGTGAGTCGTAGGCGACCACGTGCGCCTGATTCAGAGGTGGCCAATGAAAAAGTACTTCATACAACAAGGAGGCCAAAGGCTTGCGGTGTGTAAGCAGACATTCAGTCTGACCAACAGTCGCCTTCAGGCAAGTTTTTTTTTGCAGAGTGATATCTACTTATCATTTTAGTAAATCCTTGTCATGACATTAACATTCTTCCCTAATGATACATTTACTTAAAGTTACTATTTATTTAAAGGTCATTCAAGAGAAGTTGGGCTGTCAGGCTGATGGCTCGGGTCAGGTCAGGACTCCTTTAGAGGATTTGAGAGGAAAACATAAGAACAGGTAAAATTATGTTAAACAAATCTTGTAAGTCCCCTAGCTTTCCTTATTTTTTCATATGAAAGGGAAGGTGTCATGGCAATGGTTTGGCTTAATTTTGTCTAGTTGTATGGTTTGTTTAGTTATCTCTATTGCCCATGTTTCTAAGGTGTGTGTGTGTGTGTGCGCATTTTTAGGCCTCACAGCATTCATCCTTCGGTGAGGGAGGAGATTAAGACCCACATTTTGAGCTTCCCGCGACAGCCCAACCACTATTCAAGGATGAAGGGAGATGAAGAGAGGGAGTACCTGAGCCCTGAACTGAATCTAAGCAGCATGTTGTTGCCAAAAGAAAATCAGCCAAAGTCGCTATGGGATTGCTGAAAAGTCGCTAGAAGTCGCTAGATGACGTCATGACGTTACGTATGCGCGCTGATCTACAGAAAAAGTGCCCACATGCCTTCGTCCACAGTACAAAGGGGCAGTGCTAGCTACTTTTTGGAGATCAGAGCTAATCTGCAGCCCTGCTTAACCGTGGGAAACGCTTCTGACGGCGGCGCAGAGTCAGAATTATGTGGGAAAATGCACGTTTTAAAAAGTCGCCAGATGCAGAGTAAAGTCGCTAAAGGCGCTAGATGAGTTTTTTGTCGCCAGTGCCCAGGATTCACTGCGGTCGGTGCGGCCAGCCTGCTAGTGCTCATTTAAATTTGTCATACTGGTATGCATATCCCAAGGAGCTTCTGTGATACGCAATGAAATTAAGTGCAGGGTACAGTTGAGGTAAATCAAATACACCTGTGCAACAACAAGACTGATCTAATTTCAAATTGTAGGCATAACATAAATGACAGTCCCAAAACATTTGGTGACCATATCGAAGATTGTGTAATCTCGATTTATGTTGACATTTGGTTCCTGCCATACCTTTGTCCCATATCGCTTGCCGTAGCCCCATGCAAGCAGATGCATATGTGTATGAGAATTCCAGTGCGTATCACAGAAGCTGCCACACCGTAGTGCATCATGTGTCACGTCTGTCTCTACCCGCCACTGAAAATGCATTGTGTGGTGTCGTTGGGAGGGAGACTGATTTGCCTCTCACAAGACGAGCGAAATAGTCGCTAGATTCGGTCAGATTGAGCCTGAAAAGTCGCTAAGTCACTAGAAGATTTTTTTTGTCGCCAGAGGTGGCCAAAAGTCGCTAAATTGGCAACACTGCAAAGAAGCAGCACCAACATCCACGGCAAAGTTCTGGGTGTACAGAGACATTTTCAACCAGATGAATCTGAGGTTTGGCCAGCCCAGAAGTGACACTTGTTCAAAGTGCGATGCCTTCTTCACAAAATTATCCTCAGCATCGACACAGGAGGAAAGGGCAAGAATAGCAGCTGTGAGTGAGCTTCATCACCGCAAGGCAGAAAGTGCATATACCCAGTTGCAGGGTGATATTGAATGGGCGAGAGCCAATGACGATTGTCACGTTGTTTGTTTTGACATGCAGGGGGTGATGTTCACACCAAATCTGACCCATTCCAATGTGTACTATCAGAGACAGTTGGCAAACTATAATCTTTGCATTCAGGAGATGGGAAAAAACAAGCCACCAACAATGTGCCTCTGGCATGAGGGCATTGCACATAGAGGTTCGGTGGAGGTGGCAAGCTGTCTTCTTAAATGGGCACAGATGTCCTTCTCTCCCTTAGTTGAGGGAATGGAACGTAAACTCATACTTTATAGTGACAGATGCTGTGGACAAAACAATAACTGGATATTGCTAAATCTGATTTCCCTGCTCGTGTCCAGAAGGTACTTCAGTCAAATTGAGCAGAAGTTCATGGTCTCTGGCCACTCCTTTCTCCCTTGTTACCGTTCCTTTGCCACCCTGGAGAAGAGACGGAAGGTTACCACTCTCCACACCCCCAGTCATGTTGTCACCATGACGAATGAAGCCAGAGTACAGCAGCCATTCCATGTAATCACGATGAAGTGTGCAGACTTCAGGCAGCTCCCTGAGGCGTCCACCTGGCTTCCTCATCACATCAGTGATGTGGTTGAAAGTGACAGGTAAAATTAGGTTTTAAAAATAATAAATAATACCTTATTATAATGTATGCAAATAATAATTTGTTTATTGTTATTGTTGCACACTTAAATGAACGAATGTCCTCAAGTGTGTGTTGAGTTTCGATGGGTTCTTTTCGGTTTATTACATATCTTTCTCAGGACAAAAACGTATAGCTGACAGCGTAACTGCTGCCTTCAGGATCACAACAACTGTCACTTCTAGGTTTCGTTCTTCTCGCGTGACCTTAGTCACTGGCTAGGCTACTGAACTCATAGGCTGGTCCTATGATGTCATCTACTGGTGAAAACGTGCAACAGCACGATTAAAGTAAAACACAACTTCTGATAGGACAACAAAAAGACAGAATGAGGATAAGGGAATAACAAAAAGACAAAAATGGGGGGTCCACTACATTATCAACAGTGATGAGGATGGGTGTGTGAAGTACGATAATTCTTATTGAACTTGTTGAATTTTGATTTCAGCTTCTGATCCCTGGTGTGTACACTCCAAAGGAAGCCACAACCAGTACGAGGGGTGGAAGACTTGGCTCGTCACCAAACCAAAGAGGAATGGTACCCCTTCATCTCCCTCATTCGCCACATCATACGCTTGGGCTTATGAGGACCCACTGCCAATCAAGAGGGAAAAGCATCGGGACCTCATGACAATGCTCAACTTCTTGCCAGCAGAGGCCCAAGCCTTTTACCGCTCACTTGAATGTGAGGAGTAGCCCACCCACCTGCAATACCACCACCACCCCCTCAATGTGAGGAAGGACACCCTCGTTGGCGCCCCCACTACCCCTCCAAATGCACCACCATCACCCCCTCAATGTGAGGAAGGACACCCTCGTTGGCGCCCTCACTACCCCTCCAATACCATCACCACCCCAACACCCACACGTGAGAAAGGACACCCTTCGTTGGCGCCCTCACTACCCCTCCAATACCATCACCACCCCAACACCCACACGTGAGTAAGGACATCCTTCGTTGGCGCCCTCACTACCCCTCCAATACCACAACCACCCCAACACCCACACGTGAGAAAGGACACCCTTCGTTAGCACCCTACCCCTGCAATACCACCACCTTCACCCCTCAATATGAGAAAGGACAACCTTCTTGGCGCCCTCAAAGTCTCTACCCCACCCTCTCTTAGCGCATTCAGGCCGACTGAGAACCAAGCCGGTGTCCGTTCCCGCACCTACTCTGGCACCGCCCGGCGTGTTCACGCCAAAAATCTGGGCGTTCGGGAACCAGAAAGTTGGTTCGCCTTGCGAACCGAAAAATACTTGGTTTTTCTCCGCGAACCATGACGACAACGCAGACGTCAGCAGGTCATCCGGGGTCTTATGAATAATTACCACACCGGGTCTGTTTATGTTCATGTTTGGAATGATGGCGGACGCTCACAAGAAAAATGTGCAGTGGTCAGCAGAGGAAACTAAAGCCCTGCTGGCCATTTGGACATCTGTCGAATTCCAGGCCAAACTTGAAACCAGCACCCGAAAAACTAAATTATACGGGGAGCTGGTGGATGAACTGCGGAAACTTGGTTTCAGCAGGACAAGTGACCAAATAGTAAACAAATTAAAGAAACTCAAAAAAGACTACCGGGACACAAAAAGAGACCTGTCCAAAAGCGGCAACAGCCGTCCGGAGTTGGACGAGTCTTACGAAATGTTGGATGCTGTGATGGGGTGCAGGCCAGCCAACTCGGTGGAAGGCTCCCTAAACAGTGCCACCGCAGCAGCCATTGAAGCACACATTGAAGCCACATCACGGCCTGCTACACCACGCTCGGATATCGGTAAGTTCTTACTTCAACACGCACACGTATAATGACGTTTTGGAATGCGTGGGTTGATGGCTCAAGGGTCCGTCTAACCTACAGGCTACAGTAGCCAGTGCTACAGGTAACTCTAGGCTTAGTCAATACGGCGACATAAACCTAGGTCCCACTCAGTGTTCACGCTAGAATTCTTACTGGCCGGACAAGTGGCCGGCTGTACTGCAGAATACCGGACATTTGAAATATCTAACGGACCTTTCCACAAACACACACTCCCTAATGGGTCAAAGTGTAGTAAATTGGTCTTTTCTGCCAGCAAAACTTAAATTTCACTAACATTTGGCCAGTTGTCTGGTGTTAATTTAGAGCCCTGCTTGTGCGCACGGGCCGGGGAGTAAACGCGCTTTCTTTCACACAGTCGAGAGCTCGAACTGAAAGAGAGAAAAAAACAGCCAGCCAACGTGCTGTGCGCAGATCCCTAAATTATCAACTCAAACTGTGTGTTTTATCAGCAAACCCGAAGAGCATTTCCCTACTCAAATTGGGTAACGAGGTGATGCCTATAATAGTAGGCCTACAGTAATGGTATCGACGCTACTGAAATTTGAATTATATTGCGTTGTGTTCCTGCGCTCTCGAAAGTAATGGAATTGACACGTTCTGTACGATGCTCTATGGGCTACACGTTTTGGTCGGTGGTGAAAACAGTTATAAAGCCCTGCATGCACTTTCACTGGGACTTCTCGCGAGTCCATCGTTCTCTGGAATGTTTAACTTCACCCTCTGTAGCCTACTTGGAGATCCACCACCATTTTTCAGCAGAGGTAAAAGTGAAAGTGATTCGATGCGGCGATGCTGCGCATGCCATTGAGTCCCCAACCGTTAGGCTTGACTTCGCAACTGGGCATGAAACGGTTTTGCAAATGGAATGCCCTTTGTTGTGTTCACTGATATATTGGTAAAAATAGCCTACAAAAAAACGGAATCGTTCCTCGACAGCACAGCAGCCAGTGTGAGTCAAGGGATTATAAGCATAACGTGATTGGGGAGAACGACGGTGGGGACGAGAGCGCAAGCAATATTGCGTGCTGTTTATGACAAGTTCAGTTACATAGGCTATTCAAATATTTTCAGCTTTGTTCAGTTTTGTGTTTTGTAACTTTAAGAAGGCCTATTTAAAAATGGGCTAATATTATTTACTGACTAATATTATTTGCTGTCATTTTTGTCGGACATTTTGTCCGGGAACATTTTATTTTGCCGGTCATTCATGCATGCAAACGGCCAATGTCCGGCCACAGCCGGCTAACGTGAACCCTGGTCCCACTGTTGGATTGGCTTTGCTACATCATAAGAAATGATTCGTGTCATGAAATGTGCAAGGAAATAAAATGAACGCCTTTCACGTTGCTCTTTCCACATATGCCTAGCTGTCATGTCCTTAAATGCATCAATTGTGGCGTTGGCATCATCATTTCACTCTATATAAGTAGCCATATTATTTTGCTGTGTAACTGAGTCACATTTAACTGAAATTGTCTTACACGGGCCTACAATAGCCTATACAAATACAATAGCCTATACATTATAAAGCCTACATAGGCTAGCAGAACAACAACGCGCCTTCAAAATACATAGCCTACAAATACACGCTTTCACATTCACACCATCTCAGCCACGCTGCTCCAATATTGTCCGGGGCTCATGTGAGAAATGCGCACACACACGTTGGCCTACACATTTGCCCGCACAATGAAACACAATTGTATTCATATAAAAAGATAACTGTGTATTACATAGATCTATATTGTGAACAGGGCTATTTCACTCCAACCAACCTGCCAAATGCTGGTGAAAAGTCTGTTTGGCTGTTAGAAAAGAATGCTTGCTTGCCACTTGAATTGATGGTGAATGTAGGCCTATGCGTGGCGAGTAAGATTGAACAAAGTGTCCAGTTTTAATATTCAGGCGTAGCCTACCAAATTCGCTTGTGATGAAACAAGTTCATTTACAGCCCTGCATGTTCATCTAATGACCACCTATGGGGCCATATGGCTATCAAATTACATCTCTGTCATCCTCAGTTAGGCTAGGTACACAACCACCTGAATGACATGACAGTCTGAACTTGTATAGATGCAGTTGTATTAGGCCTACTACATTTACAGGTAGGGGGTGGGGTATCTACACCCTTCTGGTCCTCATATTTCCACCAGGTCAACATGGTCTTAATCCCTGTTTCACTTAAAGGGGCATTCCACCGGTGGAGACATGAATATGTTACTGAAAGTGGGTCATATGTATAGTAGAATAGTAACATACATTTCTAATTTGGTGCCTTCTTGGCCAAGAAAAGGCAGAAAATGACTTTTTAGTGCTTTTGGATTTGTGACAACAATCCCCATAATGCACTGCAATGCTCAAGTTCCACAGGCCACACCCAGTTATTTGGGACTCTATGCATCATCCCTCCCTCATCTTGCAGGCAGTGTTGCCAGATTGGGCTGTTTCCCGCCCAATTGGGCTGCTTTGGATGGTCGTGTGCGGGTAAAAATGGCATTTAGCAGAAAAACCCGCACAATTTTAGCCATAGAAATCAATAGAATTGGGCGGGATTTTGAGCTTCTAGGCTGGTTTTGAGCATTTTTGGGGCTGGAAATCATCAGCCTCATCTGGCAACCCTGCTTGCAAGTGCATCACAGTGGGACAGACATCACTGGAAAGGAGAGGCTGGAGCACACTGCAGCTTAGTTTTCAAGACTTTATTTTGTGCACACACGCGACCAACGTTTCTGTGTTGCTACACCTTCTTCAGAGTCAAATGATAGCAAGAGAGAGACACACATTTCAAGACTTGACATTCACAGGTGATCCTACTTGGTTTGGCTAAATTGGTCTGATCTCATTGCAGGTAATTGACCCCACCCCCAACACCAGGACAAGATTGTAGACAATTAGACAGCTTGCCAACTTCCCAAAACAAAATAAAAAAGTGAAAAAAACAATACACAAAGAACATTGTCAATAAAACCACAGCTACAATACAGCCGCGTTGCTGGAACTATTTGTAACAGCGAGCAAGACATATTGTGTTCCTCATTTATGCCCTGAGGCTCCACTGAATTTAGAGTATGAATCCAAAATGCCTTTCCACAAAGCCTCTCTGTCTAATTGTCTGCAATCTTGTCCTGGTGTTGGGGGGTGGGGTCAATTACCTGCAATGAGATGAGACCAATTTAGCCAAACCAAGTGGGATCACCTGTGCATGTCAAGTCCTGAAATGTGTGTCTCTCTCTTGCTATCATTTGACTCTGAAGAAAGTGTAGCAACACCGAAACGTTGGTCGGGTGTGTGCACAAAATAAAGTCTTGAAAACTAAGCTGCAGTGTGCTCCAGCTTCTCCTTTCCAGCTATGCCAGTGACTTACTGGCAGTGTTGCCAGATGAGGCTGATGATTTCCAGCCCAAAAAATGCTCAAAACCCGCCTGGAAGCACTAAATCCCGCCCAATTCTATTGATGTCGATGGGAAAGATTGGGCGAGTTTTCCTGTAAAATGCCATTTTTACCCGCAGACGGCCATCCCAAGCAGCCCAATTGGGTGGGAAACAGCCCAATCTGGCAACACTGCTTACTGGAGCCTCAATGCCAGTGATTTCAAAAGCACTGGGACACTGATCTGTGATAGGTCTGTTAGAGCATTAGGTCCAACCCCCTATGGGCGGGGTTGAAAAGGTGGGAAAAAGGCTTGTAGTCTCAACAGAAATCCACCTCTCTTACACTTCCTATGTCGATGATGCAAAATGACCATTTTTACATCATTGACATAGGAAGTGTTAAGAGATGAATGTGGATTTCTCCAATCTCAGGGGGAATTGAGAGATTTTTGAAAGACCATTCAAAAGTATGACTGGTTGTCTATCAATGGAAAGCCTAATGCAAAATGGGTGGAGTGTCCCTTTAACTCCATCAATATTCTCTAAAGTCGTTTCACATTAACCTTTCTGTTTTGAAGACAAATCTCACCTGGATGGATGGATGTGTGGGGTGGATTGCTAAGATTGTAACCATATTGAGAATGTGTTTTCTTGTTTTAATTGTGCCTAGGATCGTTGGGGACTGACACTAACATTTCTGACTCCGAGCAAGATGTTCTTCCACCGAGACAAACATTTCAGGGTAAGTAGCTGCTTCAGAGGTGTCTTTCTTCCACGCTTTCCTCCACACTTTCTACCACATTATTGTTTACACAATGACAACCGATGCCAATGGGGTACTGAGCTCCTTTCTTCTCATGACCTTGTGTGTAGTAACATGTCCCTCTTATTACTTAGGAAAAAGGAAGAGACAAAACAGCGTGGACGACATTCTTCATTACATGGAGAAGACGGATGCGAGGGCAGAGGAGAGGGAGGCTGAGAGGAACAGAAGAGAAGAGGAGCGGGATGAGCGAATGCTGCAGGACATGCAGCAGTCCAACACCGCTCTAATGGGGCTTATGGAGAGGCTAGTGTCCTCAATAGAGACTGCCAACAGGGGGGTACAGGGCCAGGGCCAGGGCCAGTGAAGTAGGCCCTACTTTGTTTTTGTTTCTTTGTCACATACATAATTTCTCTATCTGCAGTACAGAGCACTTTATTTTCACCTTTTCCTGAAAAAGAGCATTTTGGTTTCTATTTTGTAAGCCGTGTTATCAGAGAGATTCTAGAATGAGAGGGGACATATGGCGGCCATCTTGGTGACGCCTCCGGGGTGCTATTTCGCGATTAAGTAGACCAGATCTGAGAGTCAATGGGAAAAATGAATGGGGAAACTGAGTATAGGACGGAGGGGAACCCAGTGGTTGTGAAAACCATATGGTTGAAACGACCGTGAAAAACTGATCAACCTAGACTACTTGGTTGTGTCATACGAGTCAAAATAAAGCTTTTTAAGCCACTTTTCTCACGGTTTTTTTTGACAGAGCGCAGGCGCAGTAGTTCCATAACGGCACGAGAGCAACGGCTTTTCACAACTGAGCATGTGCATAATTTCACGTGCGCCGATGCAGCCAGATGATTGGATCACTGTCAACGCAGCTCAGCAGGCACATTGGCTCTTGTTACCAGAAAGGCGGGAGATGTGCGGGTAGACGCCATATTTGCGTTACGAATCTTCACCGTTAATTTCTATGTCCCTGTCCTATCTCCCCTTACTAGAATATATCTCAGGTGTTATGATTTGAACATGCCTTTATTTAATGCGGTATTTGTGTATGATGGAGGTATGGCATTCAGATGCATACAGGCTACTCCACCTGGAAATAAAGCACTGCCTCGAAAACAGAATGGCACTATTGTATTTTTGCACAGCATTATTTGCTAATGTCTGTACAATATTTACTTACACCTTAGGCTTATACCTTTAGGGGCTATATAGATTTTTGGTCATGTTTTGGGTCTGCAGGCAAGATATTTTATTCCCATAGCAGCTTGTCCTCAGATAATTGTGTTGTTTCTGTCACTTTTCTGATCATAATCATGTTACACACCTTGTTAATGTATGATGGCAATCACACAACCAGTTTTCTGACACATAAATAGTAATCCATGTAATGGAGTGGTGGCAATGTTACTGACAAAGTAAGGAAAGGAAGTCAATATATGGTGTAGGTACACCACTAGGACATATTACATAGTCATTACAGCACTTATTACACTGTACCTTATGAGTTGGCTAAACATTGTTCTTACTGAAACCCCTAGAAACCTAAAGTAATCTCCCAAATGTGATCTAAACCCGTGCATAATCAAATACACTGCTCTATAGTAACTGTACACCTCTTACTCAGTGAAGTTACTTAGATGGAATAGACTGAAAATGAAAGAGTAGCGGCTTTTCTTTTTCACTTTTACTGTTTTTGTTTTACTGTCACCAAACAGTCGGTTGAAGTGTAAACAAAAACAACTGTTTTTGTGTAGACAAAAACAACTCAATTGCACCACACTCATCATAAGCATGTGACAGATTGGTCTACACCCCTCAATCTGACCGATTTTGGCCCTTTGTCTGATTGGCTGGCCCATTACTGGCAGGACTTTTATGTTGATAAATGTAGTTTTTGGACGTGACGTGGGTCTCTCTTTCCGCCCCGCTGTTGTTTTGCCGGCAAAGGACGCCGGCTGGCGTGTGAGCTGCTGCTAGCCGTGATCATTATCTGGTAGATTTGGTACCTTCAGCCATTCTTGCGTGGAACTGCACTCTGCTGTGAACTGGCGTTCACTTCGCGCTGCCTATACTGCACCAGTGTGTACCTCCTTGGTTGGTGTGTTGCCCCATCATCTGTGCCCTGTGGCGGGCCTGATTCGTGGTGCTTACGCTGGCTTTGGATTGGCTACAATGGTTGGCCCCTGTGTATCTGACTGCAGTCAGTGGATGTGTGTGGTCCAAATTGCGATTGTTCCGAACCACGGGTCCATGATCGGGTTAGCGGTGCCTCTCTGACGCCGTGGGATTGCTGGCTGCACTCCTCGGAGGTTGCTGTTTTGTTGCCGTCACACTCTGCGCCGGTTCCGACTGGCTCCCCCTGCTCGTCCTGCGTTTGTTTGGTTTAATTATATTTATTTTCTGGCCCGTTTCTTGGGACGCCAGCCTCCTCGCTGCGCACTGCGCAGGTCTAGTTACCTGTGTGTGTTGTGAGTGCGTGTGTGTCTGTGCGTCTGTATGCGTGTGTGATTGTCATCTAGGCACGGCACCGGAGGCAAGTGTACACCCCCTTCAGTCAACCTACGGCGGTGTAGTTCTCCCCTCTCTCGCTATACAAAAGTTAAGTTGCATCTAGTCATCACTGTGTATGCAAATTGTGTAATACATTAGTATGTGTCATTCTCGCTATTGAGTGTCTCTCTCTTCTCTCCTCCCTGGATAGGTATGGAGTTGCCATAGCGCGCCGGTCTTCGGGTGGTGGATTCCCTCACTTTTCCATTGCTGTGTGCACTTGGGTGACTATTACTATTTTGCTGCGTGTAGTAGTAGTAGATGTGTGTTTTCTTTTTATTTTGTGTGCCTATCTGTGTTGTGTGTGTTTATTTTGTGACCTTTTCCCTAGTCTTTAACTATCCCTTTTCAACCGTGCTGCTATTGGTTAGCCTAAGCCTAGCTTCCCCCCCCCCCCCCCCCCCCCCCCCCCCCCCCCCCCCCCCCCCCCTCCCCCCCACCCCCCCCCCTCCCCCCCCCCCCCCCCCCCCCCCCCCCCCCCCCCCCTTTAAGAGTGACACCATTGCCCTGTCTCCCCCGTATTGGGGGCGGTTCGTACGATTGAGTGTAGCCCCCCCTTCCTCTCTCGCACAGGTGCCGTGCGTGTGTATGCGTGGTGTGTGTGTGTGTGGCCAGTGGCCATATTGCTCCACATAACGACCCGCCTGTGGGCGTCTAATAGGGATCAGTGCAATATTGTCGAATGCAATTCATTCATATTGTATTTTCTAATGTATAACTATTTGTCCCTTGCATCACCACTGCATATTTGCACACCTGACCTCAATGACCTGATGTATATTCTATTGATCTGTATTACTATTGTATTTGTGAGAAGAGAATAAACACGAACTTGACTCTGGCCTAAGAGCGCTCCGAACCTGTGTCCTGGTTTACTAATTTGGGGGGTAATTTCACTCCTAGGTTGTCTTCCCCCACCCTAGGTGGCGTAGTCGTGCAAGAGCTGAGTTGAATTTAATTAACTATAAACGTGCCACTGTTACAACACAAAAAAGATATTTTGCACTATTGTCTTGAAGAAAAGCAAACAGAAAAGACACTGTTAATGAAATGAAAATAGTAAATTTCAACTATTGAAATAGTCCATCAATGCTGCCCGGACATCATCAACATTTGGCTGCTGCCCTTCTTCGGAATCCTGGTGTGGGCGTATGCTTGGCTGATTGTGGTCTGTGGTCCTGGTTAGGAGGTAAGCATCCTGATTCTCCTCACATATGTTGTGTAGGACACAACAGGCCAGTGTCATTTTCTTGACCCGCTCCAGTAGACAATCATTCCTCTTCAGGAGGCACCTCCATCTTCCTTTCAGCCTCCCAAAAGTGGTCTCGACAATGGCACGGGCCTTGCTCAGTCTTGCATTGAAGGTTCTCTGCTGAGGTGTGAGTCGGCCTGTATCGGAGAAGGGCTTCATCAGCCACTGCTTCCATGGATATGCAGGTGTGACCGAATGGAAGTTTGTACAATTAGAACCAACCAGACTACGCCACCTATGGGGGGTTAGCCCACAGGAAGAAAGAAGTAAACCCTTAAAAAGTACCAATCAGGCAACACAGGTTCGTATACATTAGATATGACAGAGACGTGAGTTCCACCAAGAGATATTTATTAAACTTTGACAAAAGGACATAGACAATACTCGGGTCACTACCCGGAGGCCAAGATGGCCAACTCTGGACCTCCCCAATGACACAACAGGACAAACACACACACACACACCCACACACAATCAAACACGCACACACCAGCAACAATGCACACAAACACACAACCAAACACGCACACACCAGCAACACTGCACACCTGTTATTACAAGGCTGGCTTTGGTAGCCACACTAGGTCCACAAGGTATGAGAAAAAGGGGGGGGGAATTAAGGGGACTAGCCTAGGGCAGAGACCTACCACGACTGGCAGGGCAACAACAGGGGGAAAGTAGCAGTATATTTGATTACACCACAAGTGATCAGCCAAAGCTGGAAACTGAAAGGGGGAGGGGCACCCGAAATGTGAACCAACCCGAAGTAGATCCACCACCCGGGGACTCGTCCTGCCACTCGCGTAGGCCCAGAGCACCTGGCTGAAAAGAGAGGGAGCAAACCCACAAACACTGATTAGTACAATTCCACCATGTTACACGGGCATTCTAAAACAAATGCACTTCCACTATGTTGAACAAATGCCACTTATCTTTCAACAGAGGGACTGTACTCTTGAGTAGATGGGTCTTCCAGGGGCAGGTGTGCAATGTGCTGGTCACTGAGAGGAGTATATTCACAGACAAAGTAATCATGCAACTGAAACTTCAAACACAAATAGCAAAAGCAACATATGACATTAACAAGTCATGCAAATAAAGCAACTCAAATCAGAAAGCAATTAGCAAGCCATGCAAATAAAGCAAGCACACAAAAGAAAAAACACACATAAAGATGAGCTCTTTTGGAAGTGCACTGCATGCACTAGGCACTAGAGGTGCTTAACTCGAATCTTTGAGGCGTCCGGATGGATTGGATCATTCCAAGGAGGGTACCCGGATTAGACGGATCACTCGGATCACACGGATCACTTATTTAAAATGAATAAAAACAAATAATAATAATGTATTTTTTAAAACGTTTCTGCCGTTAAGTAGCTATGCGCCTCGCCTTTGTTGTTCCATTTATCAGTTCACGTTGATAAATCAAAGAGTAAGACAGTTTGATCAACAAAACTCACTTTATGAATGTCATAGTTCCTAAACTCATGCTGCGATCCGACCCACCTGGGTCTCCTCACTAAACATGCAACCACAACTCGAACAGCCTTTGGCAGCAGTAAAACGGCATGTTCCTGATTTTGCAATAAATAATGTGTGTGTTTGTATTTAAGAAGACTAAAAGTCAAATATTTGGGAGCAGAAGTCTAGTTGAGCAGGGACAGTCAGGAGGCGAGCAGCAGATGACCACTCGCTTCCGCTGCCGAGTTGCCTTGCGACTCCCACACTCGTGGCAAAAACGAAACTTAAGCGTTGATCCGATCCGTAGGGGATTCGCTGCTACCAACAACTCAGTCAGGATTCGTCTCACCGAGTCGCCGAGGGCGCCGCTGCTGAGTGACTCGGACGAGGGGAGTGAGTGACAGCAGTGGCTTTAAAGACTGTACGCTGTAACGCAGTGAGTGATAGTAGAGTCACGTCTGTAGACTATAATTTCCCTAAGAGTAGCCTACAGACTGAGATGTTAAACATTGGCAGAGCACTGTTAACATTTAGAAATGTAGACCTCAACAGAGTCAGAAGCACACACATAGGGAGCGGGGATCCGCGACTCAATTGGCCACAACAGGCTGGACGGATCAAACAGGCTCGATGAATGACGAGGCGGGAGTTGGTTTAGTTTTAGCCTACTCAGTGAGTGTTCGTGACTGAACAGCACACTAGGGAGATTAGAGAATGGCTGTTGTAGTCAACTAAAGAGGATATATTACGGTTTCACAATTTCTCGCGCTGTAACTGCCATTTTGTTGACATATTAATGAAATGCCGTCTGACCCGCCTTTGGCGGGTCAATGCACGACAGCCATCCGGTCTGTTCGGATGAGGTCTTGACCCGGCTCTCCAACCGGATCCTCCGGGTTTTAGATCAGCGCTACTAGGCACAGATTAGCCAACGAGGGTCACAAGGAACAAAGCAGACGAGGACGAAGCGAGAGAGCGAAGCAAGGGCCATGCACTATCGTGAATAAGCACATTCACTCATGCAGTGTGCAAACATTGGCTTGCGAGCCAGCTCACGCTTTGGGTGAATCCTTGGTGAACAAAACAGCAGCCGGAAGCAGTAGACACGCTGGGCTCTGCAATCTACACGGTCTGAAAGTTTAGAGATAAATGTACAGTTTAGACTACTACTTTACAGAAAAACAAAGTTTACAGTAACTACGCATACTGTACATACCGAGCGGTAACTGCTCGCAACTTGTTGCGGCCGGAGATGGAGAGGAGACAACAACTGTCGGTAGAAGCCGTCTGCATCAAACAACAAAAGACACGATTCAATTTGGGGCTAAAACTAAGTTCCACTAAACAGACGCATGGATATGAAACTTACCGCTCAGAAGCATCAGCTGAGCGTGGCCACACACCCGCCACGTAATGCGGTTCCAAACTCGCCAATACCTGGACGCAACCTACAGTACAAAGAACCGCGGATGTAACACTAATACATCAACGAAATTCACCGAAGCGTAAAAAAAAGGCGACAGAAACACAAAACTCACCCAGTCGGAGCCTACGCTCACCCTGATGCAGCTACAGCAACCTTTCGTGCTACCTGCTACCCACACAAAGCCGGACACCCGGAAGAGGAGAGGGCGGTCACCTGACAGGTTACCGTGCTTACCTAAATGCCCTACGGCCAACTCCAGGATCCAATCACTGAGCGCAGAGCTCAGGAGGCAAATGAGACCTCAATGGGGCACCTAAGTCTCCACCCCTTCCGGGCGGCTTCTGGGGCTGGCAACGGAAAAACTTTTGACTGGGCTGTAATGGACTGATCAAAGCTATTTTCCGACCCACCTCGCATTTCCCCGTCGATCACACATATGATGTGCCTCAGAATTAATAACAACCAATGGTGTGCTTGTTGACTTCACTTGGCAAGCGATTTTTGAGTTATGAGTGTGCAAAAATATGTAATTATTTGGACTACACAACAGACGTCGCATGTCCGACGTGCAGCCACTTAAGCCACGGTGCAGCGGTAGGGTTGGCTGTGCCTCGGTTCACGTCAGATATGCGAGGCGCAAGTGTAGTCTCCAACACAGTTTTGATGAGGATTTAGCTTGACTCGCTCCGTTGACTCGCATTCAAAATTTTGCGAGCTCCTGCCCCATGTATCGGAAGTAGAAGGGCGTGACTTAGGTGCCCAAGCTAAATCCTCATCCCGTTTGGCATGTGCTCCGGATTTCACATATGATGACAGTGAATTTGAAAGGTTTGGATTTGCGTCGTAAGACCACTCATTTTCAACACGCAAGAAACGTTATATTAGCTTTTGTGCAAAACTGTGTTAGAGACTACACGTGCGCCTCGCATATCTGACGTGAACCGAGGCACAGCCAACCCTACCGCTGCACTGCGGCTTAAGTGGCTGCACGTCGGACATGCGACGTCTGTTGTGTAGTCCAAATAATTGTATATTTTTGCACACACACAACTCAAAAATCGCTTGCCAAGTGAAGTCAACAAGCACACCATTGGTTGTTATTAATTCTGAGGCACAGCATATGTGTGATCGACGGGGAAATGCGAGGTGGGTCGGAAAATAGCTTTGATCAGTCCATTACAGCCCAGTCAAAAGTTTTTGCGTTGCCAGCCCCATAAGCCGCCCGGAAGGGGTGGAGACTTAGGTGCCCCATAATCCATTCTGCTACACAGGGTCACCAATTAAATACTACCCAATATCCCGCCCAGAGATGGTAGAGATATTCTGTTGGAAGAAGGCTCCATCACTTACCATTTCCCCCAACCAAGACTGGGTCAGCACACGTGAGTCATGCACAGTCCCTGGGAACCCCACACACACATCCCAAAAGATACCCTTCCCATCGACCACTGCTTGTAGGATGATTGAGTGAAATCCTTTTCTGTTGACGTAGTCACGGGGGTATTCAGATGGTGCTATTATTTCAATGTGGCTGCCGTCAATTGCACCGACGCACTGAGGTGCACCCCACCTGTTGCTGAAATGCGTGGAGATCTCCCTCAGCTTCCGTGCATCAGGGGTTTTGATGTGGTCTGGAAGCAGTACTTTGATCACTGCATCGCAGAACTCTCCCACACAACTACAAGCAGTGGATGTCCCAACTCCAAAGAGATGACCCACAGTCCTGTACACTTCATTGGTGGCCAGTCTCCATATGGCTATGGCAATCCGTTTGGCCACTGGGACGGCCTGTTGGTAGTTTGTGTTCTGCCTCTCCATGACAGGGCCAAGGCGACGACACATATAATGATATGAATCCCAGGACAGACGGAAGTTGTTCATGAAGGTGGTATTGTCAAATCCAGGCACAATATTTTCCCACCAATCCTGGGTGCGTGGGTGCTTCCACACCATTCTTTGGTGCCTGGCTAGGGCAGTGAGCAGTACCTGTGAAATACATTGACATTAGATTACCAGCACTAGGCTGCCATGACAATAATGTGAATAATAATACTAATAATAGTAATAATAATAGTAGGCCTAATAATAATTATAATAATAATATTAAGAAGAAGAAGAAAATATATATTATTAGGCATAGTAGTAGGCTAGTAGTAGTAGGAATATGAATATGATAACAATAGCCTAATGATAATCATAATCATTATCATCATCATCATCATCATCATTATTATTATTATTATTATCATCATCATCATCATTACTCCTACTACTAGGCTAGTGGTAGTGGTATTATCATCGTCATAGTAATGGCATGAGGAGGAGGAGGAACATGATGATGACAAGAATTGCCTATTATTAGAATGATTTTTCCGTAGGCTAAGTTACGGGCGAAAATGGGAAAGAGGCACCTGCGTGATATGCATGCCAACAGACACCAAATATTGCATTGCAGTTGAGTGACGTGTTTTCTTAAAAGGTTGCATTGGGCCATGGTAATAATGTAGCCTACTGCAATGATGGAATAATGCTGAATAGCGATTGTCCTAAACTTCATATGAGAGGGATTTCATCATTGTAAGAAGTTGCCTACAAATGCCTGGGCCTATTTGCAATGCGCGGTGCGTTAATGATGGACCCGTAGGGTGAGCCATGTTTGTCACTAATGTATTTTGCTAAATATTACCCACCATTCTTCTTGTGCGTATCCATGTTCGCCTGATCTGGCTGAATTGTAATCTGCGCCGCCTCTGCCGCCGTCTCCACAGGACATGCAGCATGCATCTCCGGAGAGATATTATTTTCTGCAGAATGATGGCCAACACTCTCGCGTGGATCATGTCCATTATTGTTATTGTTCGTGAGGTACCTGCCCACTTCCGTGTGGCCTTGTTATTGTCACACCCCCTGTCAATCACTCACCCTGGTTCTTGTCAGTGGTGTGAATGCGGTACGTTGGCAACTGAGCACTTTGGTTCGCAACCTAACTGGTGCGGGAACGAGCACCGGCTCCGTTCTGGTCGGCCTGAAAGCCATATCTGTGTACATATTGTATATAGTTCTCTACAAAGATATGACAATACTTTTTGTGGTTGTTTTTTTTATTTTTTTATTTGACCTTTATTTAACCAGGAAGGTCCCATTGAGGTAAAAAACCTCTTCTTCCAGGGAGTCCCTGGCCAAGACGGCATTAAGACAGAGGAGGCACATGCATATTATGACATAAAAACAAATAAAAAATAAAAAATAAAAAAAGCACACGTAAGGATATAAGACATATCAGACATTGGGGCAAACAAAATAGACACTGGACAGGACTAACAAGTAAGACCATCAAGCACTAAACAGTAAGAACTAACAAACTAACAAAATCTGACATAAAAAACACACACACACAAAACCTCTGTAAAACTGCTACTAAAGTTGTTTTTAAAAGATTTTTAAAACTCACGCACAGATGCCAAGCTTAAGGTGTTTTGGAGATTATTCCAAACATGTGGGGCATATGAACTAAAAGAAGTCTTACCTAATTCAGTACGCACTGTAGGAATATTTAAGATAATTTTATTTCCTGACCTAGTGCCATAGGAACTGGTTTGGCGTGACACCAGACAGTTGATATATGATGGGAGTTTACCCACCAATGCCTTCACAATAAAAATGAGGACATGGCTTTCCTCCTAAGTGATAGTGAAGTCCATGTTACCATTTCATATAGTGTGCAATGATGTGTTCTCATGTTTGCATTTGTAATACATCTAGCTTCTTTAGAAGAGAGGTGGACGCATGCATGTATAATATGTCACCATAATCTAAGATGGGTAAAAATGTACTCTGGACTAGGGATGCAAATTATCGATTAATTCAGTAATCATTAGTTGATAGTGTTATCGATCGACTTTCGATTAATTGATAAGCGGCGTTTTTTCACCTGAATTTCATAGGGCCTTTTAAAATATCAGCTAAATAGTTAAAACACTGAGTTCAAAAAGTATATTGTTAGGCCTATATTAAATTATATTATGAGAATTATATTATGATCATTAAGCCCATATTGTATTTTATTGTATGATGTTATATTATATTATTATAATATAATTATAATTATGCATTAGGAAAAGAAAGCTGTTTTCTATGGCATCTCCACACCACCTTTGGGGAGGCATTGATTTCACCCAGGAGTGAACTAGTAGCCCCATGCCCCCCTCTGTCGCCTTGCCTATATGACAGACAACGTTGAGTGAAATGTGATCAGACTGACTTGTCTGTATGTGTCAGCCAACCACAAGCATTTTAATTTAATACGCTTCAAAATAAAGAAATGCTATATGTTGGGTAGTGTGTTGTTGTCCATAATGGATAGTAATGTCAACAAAGTTCGTTTCTGAACCAAAAAAAAAGTTATTTCCTGTGTCTGTAAGGAGAGCTAATAAGCTAACAGGCTCCATTGAGAATGAATGGAGCTGTGACAACAACACTTACAGCTAACATGGATTCACCTGAAATTGAACAGATGGTGCTCCACTTCATCCATGGTCATATATAGTCATGCCCAGTTCAGCTAATACTAGTCTTGATATCTGACAGGATGTAGTGGTTAAAATTACAGCTCACAATTTGAAATGACTACGTTTGTGATTTCGCTAGTTAGCACGCTAAGCTAACCTAGCAAGCTTAACCCTACAGTAAAATGCTGCTTGCAGTGACATTTGCCTGTCTTGAAAGATCGTTTTTCTCATAATTCAAGCAGTAACAACTTACACCATTGGACTTGGCATAATCACAGATTCAAGTACACATCTCCAAAAGACCCATAAGAACTCTAGAAGTTGCAATGACAATTTAATAGATAAAATCTGCGCACCATGGATTTGAGTAGGACTAGAACTAGAACCACTCAACAGTCTCTAGCGCCCTCTAGCGGTTAATCGCGATTAATACATTTTAATCGAGCAACCTCTTGCTCGACAACTAATCTAAAGTCGATTAATCATTTGCATCCCTACTCTGGACCAATCTTAGCCTAGCAGCAAAAGGAAAACATTTTTTCAAACAGAAATAAAAACCCAGTTTTGGTCTAAGCTTTTTAAGAAGATGGTCAATATGTGATTCATAGTTCAACTTTTCATCAAGCCAGATCCCTAAGTACTTGTATGTTTTAACCCTTTCTAGCAAGGTACCATCAGTAGTGGACACTTCAACATTAGATAATGATGAGCGGGTACGCGTGAAAACCATGTACTTTGTTTTCTTTGCATTTAGGACCAAACGCAGACTTAGCAAAGACGTCTGCAAAACACTAAAAGCAGATTGAAGATTCTCAACTGCAGTATAGAGTTCTTCAGTAACGCGGAAGCATGTAGTAGATTTTAGTCTTTCATGTTAGCATTTAAGGACTTCCTGGTTCGTATCGGCTTCCGGCCTCCGTTGGGAATGAATAGGGGCCAGTTTCAAATAAGCTCCGAGTGCAAGCACGCGCTTAGCGAACCCCCGCAAACTGTCGAGGGTGTTAAAAATAGGCTGTAGGTATGACATGGTTGATCATTTTGTGTCAAACTTCGACATAAATACGATGTTGCGTCCATATGCTAAACCCGGAAACTTTTGGCGACTACAGAAGCGGCGCCTGTATCTAACGTCATGTACGTGCGGAGGGCTGTACCCATGGCAACCAAAGGAAAGTATGTAGTTCGGAAGTTTTAATGATCAGAAAGGGGTTAGCAATATTGAATTAAAATCGTCATGATTTAAACACCAACATGATGATACGATCCGTTCCACTAATGAGAAAGGAATGCGGGGACACGCTAATGTTCGTTGTTGGCGTGCAACTTATATTTTTGCCAAACCTGAATCTCTATGGCGTTTTGCAATGTAAAAAAATCGCCATGGAACCGGAAGTCCAAACGCCGCATACAAGTTGACGTCAACGCTGAAGAGCTCTATTTACAGAGGGGGCAGATGTATACAGAACAGTGTCGTCAGCATACAGATGCACCTTTGCTGAATCAAGACCAACACAGAGGTCATTTATATACAGTTGTGCTCATATGTTTACATACCCCAGCAGAATATACGCTTTCTCTGCGATTTCTCACGAAATATGACGGATTACACAAAACCTTTTTTTCACTCATTGCTAATGACTGGCTTAAGATATTTATTAGCAATATTCTGTGTTTACTCTTTCAAAAGCATGATCACAACCCAAACTACCCAAATGACCCTATTCAAAAGTTTACATACCCTAGTTTCTGATGCTGAATATGACCCTGCTTAACATCAAGGACCGCTCTAAATTGTTTGTGGTAGTTGTGGATAAGGCTCTTAACGTTCTCAGATGACAAAACAGCACATTCTTCCTGGCAGAATGGTTGTTTCCTATAATATCTTTGGGTGTCTTGCTGGATGGTCCGTGTACTTTTTCGTTCATTCATTATTCTATTTTGGAATGAAAAATGAAAATCAAAAAAGTGTGAAATTGCTTGTTTTGTTTAAAGCAATGCAAGCATAAATGGCTGTATTTGGTTTTCAGCACGTGTTGCCTCATACCAAAATAGTATTTATAGCATTTAACAACATTTTGATCGATTTCCAATTAGCAATATTTGATTATTCATTTATTGAAATTAATTTGACTGGTGCTTTTACCCGGAAGGATATATAGCCTACCGTCTGATTCGCACCAGTGAAGGGAGATACCTAGCGACGACCATGAGCATAAGCAAACACGTTTCAGACACAGCCAGGGTAAATGACAGAAAAGAAGAAGAATGGGGAAAAAACACATCCTTGGCATGTGCAGAGCAGGCGTAGTAGGCCTATGCGCGGCACGATATGGCCAGGCCAGCCTCAAGCGTGCAGAACGTCCGTCTTATTGAATGACGAGCAACATTATGGACAAAATTTGATCAATCTTAAGGTTACTTAAATCGATAGCCTTCATAGCTTATTGTAGGCTACGTTTTCACACGTAGGATATACACCTCAGGGAACAAATAGGCTCCAAAGCAGTGGTGAATGCGACAGGCATGGTTAGGCTATTGTAAGATACCTTATGTCCTGCATTATTATTTTGCCACCATTTTCTTATTAGAAATCTTGCCGGTTAAACATATATCTCTGTGAACGTACGCCAAGAATAGCCTAGGCCTACAACAAAGTTTAGTGGGCATATTCTTTTGCTCTCAAGTTGGAAGCGCTGGAGCGCGAGTTTGGCGAGCTGACGGGCACGCTTTTGCCGAGCGCTTAAAAAAATACCACTGTTAATGTAGGCTATGCACGCTTAACACACGTTTCACTATGGTGTAATTGGGGCACTAGTGGCATCTGGGTGCTTCCAGTTTGACTACATCTACAGGCTAGAGATGAAAATGATGAAGGTTGCTGATCATCAGGGCTGCTAACGTTCTCGTCAATGTCCCCGTTGTCTGTGCCAGTTTGGTCATTTTCGTTTGGTTGCCCTCTTGCACTGTTTATTTTGGGAAATAAAATTGCGCAAACATTGGAAACATAGTTTGGGCCTCTGTATTTTAACCCTTCATCTCCTGATCTCCAACCTTGTCGGTAGTCCTACAAGTGAGACGAAACAGCTTCCTCACAGGCGCCCTGCTCAATATGGTGGTACCGCGTGCATGCGCCCTTGCGCTTGGGATATGAATATATACATCCATCTCACGAGCTACACTGCAAGGACGTGGCTGCTCTGTGATGAATGTGCGAAGAATATTGTATGATGCTTGTGAGATGGTTTCGAATAGATAGGCCTATCCCAAGCGAAAGGGTGCATGCACGCGCGCCACCACCATATTGAGTAGGGCGCCGTGTGTGGGTAGAAGATAGATTTACTGTTTTTTTTTGCTGCACTTTAACGTATAAACCGACATATAACCTTTGCAACGAGCTGAGATTTCATGTGATTATTTATGCCTGTAGATCGTATTTGCATAGTGCCCTAATAACAGAAGTGTGTATTTGTGGAGCAAATTTACCATCTTGCTCAACCAAGGTTTACAGATGATGTTATTTGTTCAGACATCATCACATTTTGTAATGTAAATGTGTAATGTAATGAAAATACACACGCAGTGAAGGACAGCTGCGTGCGCAAGGGTAAAGTTGACGGGGAGTTAACGGTCATTGATTCATAGAGGTTTTTGACCGCTCTGATGATCAGCAACCTTCATTTTGTCAGGTCATCTCTGGCCTTAGATGCAGTCTACCTGGAAGCATCCAACCACTAATGCCCACACCAAAGTGAAACGTGTATCAAGCATGCCTAGCCTACATAAACAGAGGTAGTTTCTTTAAACCTCGAAAACGCGTGCGCATCAGCTCTCCAAACTCGCGCGTCAGCGCTTCAAACTCGCGAGCGAAAGAATAGGCCCACTCAACTTAGTTGCTTTGTTGTAGGCTATCCGTTGCGTCCGTTCACATGTTTAACCTGCAAGATGGCTAATAAGTAAATGGTGGCAAAATAATAACGCAAGACATCAACCTTACAATAATCATATGGCTGTTGATTACATACCACTGCTTTGGACTATTTCTTACCTAAGGTAGCCTACTGTATATATCCTAGGTGTGAAAATGTGGCCTACAATGAGCTATGAAGGCTTTCGATTTAATTAAATAGGCCTAGCTAACCGATACAATTATGTCCATAAATGAAATGTTGCTCATTCAACAACGCGGACGTTCGGCAAGCTCCACGGCTGGCCGTATCCCTTGCACATGTCAAGGTTGTGGCTTGTCTTCATTCTTCTACTTTACTTTTATGTCCCTGGCTGAATTTCTGGAGCGTCTTTTCTGCCCCATGGTCGCTATAGAGGAATACCTAGGCCTTAACTGGTGCGAGTCAGACGGCAAATATAGCCTATCCTTCCGGATAAACAATAGCGTCAGTCAAATGAATTTCAATTAATGAATTAACAAATATTACGAATTGAAAATCGATCATAAATGTTTTCAATTTTTCAATTACTATTTTCATGTGAGGCAACACATGCTGAAAACCAAATACAGCCATTTCAGCTTGCATTGCTTAAAACAAAACAATCAATTTCGCCCTTTTTTGATTTTCATTTTTCATTCCAAGAAAGAAAAATGAATGAACGAAAAAGTACACGGACCCTGGAACCTCACATTTGAGGTTTCCCCTGAGTGGCTCAATGATGTTGAGATCAGGAGAGTGAGATGGTCGCTCAAAAACCTTCATTTTATTCTTTCTGAAGCTAATGATGGGTTGATTTGGCTTTCTGTGTCGAAATATTGTCATGTTGGCACTGTTGGAATTTCAATTCAGAAATGCAATATGAGGGGTTTGGTTGGAATCAAGCCAATGGGCAAGGGAATCATTGCATTGCAATGATCATCGCAAGGGAAATTGTTCAGGAGGCATATAGGACAACCAAAAAAATAACTTCAGGTGAAATGTAGGACAACATGAAAAAATGTTTTAAACTGTACAGGAAAGAGGCACTTCAGGAAAGATGGGCTGTTGGGGGTTGCCAGGAGAAAGCCATTACTACAAAAATGCAAACATGTTATTTTGCATATGATACACCAAATAGCATAGTGAGAAGCATCAGAATGCATCTGACAAAGTCATTTGGAAAAATTAGATCAATATGGAACTTTTTTCAGCCACTATTAACATAACAGTACCATTTGGAGAACAGTCAACGGAGCCTATGATGAAAGTTACACCATCCCTTCTGTGAAACATGGTTATGGACCACTGATGTCATGGGGACATTTGAGTTACAAATGCACTACACTTTTGGTCCATACTCACAGAATGATGAATACATTGCCCCGTGAAAAATACTGGAGGAAACTTGACACTCATCAGCCTTGAATCTGCACATGGTTCATTGTTGGACATGCCAACATGACAATATTTCAGCACAGAAAGCCAAATCAACCAGTCATTAGCTTCAGAAAGAATAAAATTAAGTTTTTGCGCGACCGTCTCACTCTTCTGATCTCAACATCATTGAGCCACTCAGGGGAAACCTCAAATGTGAGGTTCCAGCAAGACACCCAACGGTATTATAGGAAACAACCATTCTGCCAGGAAGAATGTGCTGTTTTGTCATCAGAGAACATTAAGAGCCTTATCCACAACTACCACAAACAATTTAGAGCGGCCCCTGATGTTAAACAGGGCCATATTCAGCATCAGAAACTAGGGTATGTAAACTTTTGAACAGGGTCATTTGGGTAGTTTGGGTTGTGATCATGCTTTTGAAAGAGTAAACACAGAATACTGCTAATAAATATCTTAAGCCAGTCACTAGCAATGAGTGAAAAAAAAGGTTTTGTGTAATCCTTCATATTTTGAGAGAAATCGCCAAGAAAGCGTATATTCTGCTGGGGTATGTAAACATATGAGCACCACTGTATAATATTGTCCTTAAGTCTGAGCGATGCATTGATTATTTGTTTAGGGTACGTTTGCTGCCAGCTAAATGCAAGGGGGAAGGGGGCTATATTAGCAAACAAGACGATTGCACAGTAAGCCTGCTACTTTTAAATATGATCACCTGGAGCTAATAGCCCCCACATGGCTTAATCCATCCCTGTTATCAGTCCGCTTGAGGTTTTTGCTTCGGGAAAGGGAAAAAACGAGGTCCTAATCAATCTTCAGATGGTTTCGGACCGTGACGGTGCCATAGCCACACGTTTGATGTCTCCCCAAAATCGCAGGTTTTTGACGGACCTCCGACAAGTTCTACACTCCTTAGTTACCGTTGCTGAGCTCGGATTGGTTGGCGGCCGTTTGTGGGAGGGGTTTTGCGAAAGGCCAATTCTTGGGTTGCAGCTGACGTCATAGTGCTTCCCCCTGGTGGTGATCTACCGCTGCTGGTGGACTACCCCTGGCTTTAGACCTAAAGATACACCATGGGACTTGTTTAAAAGCTGAGAACCTCAGCTTTCCATAACTGAAAACGGTATTTTCCAAGCACCTACCAATCCGAAGGTAGCCTACTTTATGTGCGGGGTTACCTTTCTAAAGATAGCGTTTTGTTTCCTTGGAAACGGAATGGAGATGAAGCCAGACAGACTGACGAAGCGATAAATGTATGTCATTTGATTCGGTTTTGCATTATTATGGATGAATTTCTAATCTTGACATTCTAATGGACAATCTGTGCGAGTTTCAAAATGCGTTTTTATGTAACATGGGAGTAAAATGTTTTAACAGTACGCCCATCTGGGATTTGTTAGCTAGTCCGCTAGTTAGCTAGCAAGTAAGTAATAGATATTAGAATCGATCTGTTGGCGTGTCTCAGATGGCGCACTTGTGTAACTGCACAGACATATAGTGCACTGTGTGCACTGTACACTTGCCTCTACAGTGCACGGGTTTCGCAGTTTAGTGCTGTCTCAGATCGTACACATTTGTTTCACACTTACAGGAAATTACGTCGTGACACTTCGTCACGTTCTGCAAGTCAAATTTTGATTTCGCTACGCAGGAAACAATAAAGATCAAGTATTTGTCAATATGTGGCTCGTCACATTGGCCTTGTGTTTTGTAAACCTTCCCATAACAACATGGAGATTGGGCACAATCAGAAGGCGGCGCAGAATGCTATTGAACTTGGCGGAGCTAGAAACGGTATGTTTTTTCATCGCACGTCTCCTACCCCACTGGGCTTAAAAGCCCCGACATGACATGAACCCACAACTTGTTTGCATTGCCTACATAATTAGCCTACATTCCCCGAGTACTTGTTGAGAGTACTTTTCCATCTCAGTTCTGTGACAGCAGACCTCGAAAAGTTCTTGGCATTTAAAACATTGTTGCATTGCGACCTCTACGCATGACGTCCTCTCTAATATGCTGACTCCCGTCCTCACCCTGTGCTTGTCGCCGATAATGGGGGAAAACAATTTCCAGGGGGGTATTATTCATTTACCATCCGAATTGCAAATGAGAAAATGATATTAAAATAGCGCATTTGCGAGGGGGGTAGCAATAGGGAGGACGTAGTTAGGATAGGCCTATTTGAGAAAAAAAAGAGAGAAAAAAAGCTGTGTTGCTGAGGTGGGCGGATTTTTTGTTCTTGTCTCACCTTCACCTAGGCTGTCTGTAACTGTCAAGCAGCTCTTTTGTGAAAATGTATAAATTAAATGAAATTAAATAAATTGAATAAATATACTCTTTGCAATGACCCAGTAAATAATAGTAAACAATGATGACTTCACCAGACTAGTGTTGTTACATCAGCCTACAGTTTGTGTTCATCATGCATGTAAAAACATTAACACACACACACACATACAGGGTGGAGTAGGCCTACTAGAATACTTTGTTGGTTATGCTTACAACACAACAACTGATTGAAATGACAACAAACGAGAGGACAGCACAAAGAAAGAACACAGACAAAAGTAAAATGTGAATTACAGAATATCTGTGTCACGCCTGTGCTCTACACTACATTGCTTTTTAAAATAAGTCCTTACCATGATAGTAATGAAAAAATACATCAATATTGTAAAAATCAAAAGGCTGTCCCCGTTTCCCTTTTCATCTACAGCAACCTCCCCATCCCATGCGCTGCTGTGTGATCAACCGAACCGTACCAGTAGTCTAGTCGTGATTTCATGAACCCAGAAATGTTGAGTACCCTAAAGTTTTATTGCAGAAATGTCATCTATAGGTCAAATGAAGGGGATTTAGCTTGGTTGCCCAAAGTTGCACTTTGGGCAATTTGCATAATTAGCATAAATATATCGTTAAGGTTAAGACTACTGTAGGTGAATAGGCAAAAAAACTTAAATCATAGATATCACCTTGAAACTTTCTCAGTTGATTACTGGTGATAAGAGAAGAAAAAAATGTATTGGATGTTTTCTGTATTTTGATGTTTAGATATGCAAATGAGGGCATGAATCCTCAATTATGCCCTAATTTGCATACAGAGGAAATCAGCTTTGCATGGTAAAACCAGACTCAAAATGATTTTTCTGTGGGTAAAATATGTATATTTCAGGGTTGAGTTAGTGAAAACCCTCTAAGTAACCTGGTCAAGTATATGTTTTGACCTGGATAGATTAAGGAATTGCCCAATACAATAAATATATACAGTATAGTATATTTATTACATAGGCCTACTGCATAATATGTACACAGCATGCAGGCATGCAGTGTAGAATAACTATTTACAGCATGCTTGTGTATACAAACACAAAATAACTATACAAGAGTAATTATTTTTACTGGTTTGAGGAAGGGCTTTAAGGTCTAAAATATCACATATGGTAGCAGAACGTTTTGGAGCAAAATCTGATTGTAGCACGCTTTCACTACCTACTACCCACTACTACTAAGATACAGAATAACTACATTTTATTACCAAAAGTATACGCTCACCCATCCAAATAATCAGAGTCTGGTGTCCTATTCACTTAGCCTGGCTGCAGGTGTATGAAATCAAGCACTCAGTCATGCAGACATTTGTGAAAGAATGGGCCATTCTCCGGAGCTCAGTGAATTCATGCGTGAATTCTATTCTCATGGAATGCCACCTGTGCTACGAATTCAGTTGTGAAATTCTCATTTCTAAATATTCCATAGTCAACTATCAGCTTTATTATAAGAAAATGGACACTGGAAACAACAACTCATCCATTCTGAAGTGGTAGGCCACATAAACTGATGGAGGACATGATGCAAAGATGTCACCGATATTCTGTACAGTCAATTGCTACAGAGCCCCAAATTTCATGTGATCTTCAGATTTGCCCAAATATAGTGTGCAGAGTGCTTCATGGAATGGGTTTCCATGGCCAAAAAGCTACTCCCAAGTCAGGTATCACCAAGTGCTAAGCGAAGCCCCAGATTTCATAGTGTAAAGCACACTACTGGAGATTATTGTAGACTTCAGGAGGCCTTTGGAGTGATGCATCAGGCATCTGGAAATCTGATGGACAAGTCTGAGTTTTGGAGGATGCCAGGAGAAGGGTATATTTTGGACTGCCAAGTGAAACTTGGTGCATGTGAAATGATGATGTGGGGTTGTTTTCTGGAGCTGGCCTTGGCCCCATTGTTCCAGTGAGATGGACTTTGAATGCTTCAGGATACCAAAACAGTTTGGGACAATTCCATGCTCCCAACCTTGAAGGAACAGTTTGGAGCAGGCTCCTTCCTCTTACCAGAGGCGTGTCTTGCCACCAGGCAAGGCAGGCAGCCGCTTGGGGCCCCCAAGCCCCTAGATAGTGAATAACAGCCCATACTGCACTACAGTAGGAGTGATTTTGGTTCAAATATTCACTCTTTTGCATTTTCGCTTGGGGCCCCACCTGACCCTAGAATCGCCTCTGCCTCTTACAACATGACTATGTAGTGTACCTTGTTTGTGCATTGGTGCACTGCAAACAGACATGGATGACAGAGTATGGTGTGGATAAACTTGACTGGCACAGAGCACAGAGTACTAACCTGAGCCTAATAGAACACGTTTGGTATGAATTACTATTAATTATTGTATACCATTGTGTAAGCACGCGCACACATGTAAACACATTTAGAACAACCACATAGCCTTCACCATCTCCATATTTTGTTTTGACACTCTCTTCAGTCTCATTATCTTCTTGGTATTTATCCTTATGAACTGTGTGTGGTTTATTTTTGTTGTTTAGTAAGATAAGGTCCCCCCAAAACTTTTTAAATGGTATGGTGAGGGATGCAAATTATTGAATAATGCCATCATGATTAATTGATTAACATTTAACTGATACGATTGTATAATGTTTTGTATACGTAGCTCTTTTGCATTTGTTCACTGTACGTATGTACATACATAGAGTACAGCGGTTAAGCATGAAACACCTAATTCATCCATTTACAGTACATGTCAAACTGCTTCCTGACCAGGGTCCTCAAAAGGTTTTCACTAACTCAACCCTGAAATATACATATTTTACCCACAGAAAAATCATCTTGAGTCTGATTTTACCTTGCAAAGCTGATTTCCTCTGTATGCAAATTAGGGGATAATTGAGGATTCATGCCCTCATTTGCATATCTAAACATCAAAATACAGAAAACATCCAATACATTTTTTTCTTCTCTTATCACCAGTAATCAACTGAGAAAGTTTCAAGGTGATATCTATGATTTAAGTTTTTTTGCCTATTCACCTACAGTAGTCTTAACCTTAACGATATATTTATGCTAATTATGCAAATTGCCCAAAGTGCAACTTTGGGCAACCAAGCTAAATCCCCTTCATTTGACCTATCGACATGCCCCGCTCCACGGTCCATCGCCTTGTGCATAAAGTCACAAGAAAGTTGCAAACCTACTGCCTAGGGTGGTCAGATTCCCTACTGGGGGGGAACTGCGTAGGTTGGGGGGTCGGTTCGGCTGGATGGCTGGAGCGCCACCATTTGACCGGGTAGTTGGAGCCATTGACGGTTGCCACGTCCGAGTTATCCCCCCTGCTGAGCATGAAAAATGTTATTTCAATAGAAAACTTTTCCACTCCGTTCTATTGCAGGCAGTGTGTGATGACTCAGTGCAATTTTTGGACGTAGTGGTGGGTTTCTGTGGCTCTGTCCTCGATTCGCGAGTCCTGAAACACAGCCCTATCTACGTCAATGCACTGTACCCACCACCGGGGTACAGCCTTATAGGAGATGGTGGCTACCCCTGCTTGACCCTGCCCATCTCCCTCATGACACCCTTCAGGCAGCCTGTTCAACCCGGTTTCCAGGCAAACTTAAACAGCTGTCTGTCGAAGGCCCGTGTAGTGGTGGAGAGGGCCTTTGGAATAATGAAGGTGAGGTGGAGGTCCATCTTTCTGAAAGACCTGGAGGTGGACGTCCTCTACGCACCAGAGGTAATCACATGCTGTGCAGTTCTCTACAACATTTGCTTGTCGAATGGAGACGTTTTGGAGCCAGACCGGCCAAGGAGGATGGGAGGTGGGGGGCGCCAACCTGCACCTGCACCTGCACCTATACGTGCACCTCCGCCAGCACCAGATGGATCTGTACCGGGTACAGAACGCCTACGGATGGCAATGGCTTGCGTCCTACCGGACCATGATTATTTTTAAAAAATATTTTTTTAATAAAAAAAAGAGAATCACATTTGTATGAATCACATTCTTTACTGACTGGATATTTGTATGGTTTTGGTGGTTAACATTTCTGAAAGATGATGCTTTGGAGAAGAGATTGAAATTATTTTTCAAATGCAACAAATTGGTTAGGATCACATTTGAATTTAATATCAGGGTTTCCCCCAACACCTTATTGCTAAGGCAGTCACCTTCTCAAGACACACCTACCACCTTGACAAGCTCTCCTGAAAATATAGAGATTCGTGTTGTGAAAGTAATTTCTTAAAGTTGTTTAACCTACAAAAATGAGTTTTCTGATCATGCAGTATATACAATGAAATTGCACAGCACAACAAGCCCAGCACATCTAATTGTGATGGTGACACGTCTCCGATGCTGATTGACATCCCACCACCTTGAGAAACGAAAATTCTGCGTGAAACACTAAATATGTCATTATTACCTTCAGAGGAAGCAAACTGACCCCTTGAAAGTACATCAATGAAACAACTCATTTTTTTTGTAAAGCATTTTCTATTTATTTACAATACCTGCAAAGTATGTAACAATGTGAACTTGAAAACATGACGTGAATTAATGCCACAGAGGGAAAAACATATCGAAAATAATTAAGTGAATTCATGCCACAAGGTTAAAAAACATTAACGATGAAGTGCATTCATGAAGTGGATTCATGCCAGAGAGGAAAAAAAACAAAAAAAAAACAGTAATAACATTAATAACAGTGAAGTAATAACAGTGAAGTGCATTCATGGCACAGAGTAAAAAACATTAAAACAGTTACAAAAAAGTGTATTTCTGCTACAGAGTAAAAAACATTACATTTTATTTGGCAAATCTTTCTAGGATGGTCCTCCCTCGCTGCTGCCTCTCCGTCTCTCCTGTCCTCCCTCTGCCTTATCTCCGCATAGTGCCGGTCCTCCCTGTCCCCCATCTCCCTTACATATCTGGCATCCTCCCTGGCATCCCTGGCCTCCTGGTCCTTATGTAGCTGCTCGAGCAACTCCTCCTGCTCTCTTATCGCCTGTAATATATCCCCCATTCTGTCTAGCCTCTGCCTTTTTGGGGTAGATTGACTGGGGGAAGTGGAGGAGCCAGCAGCAGTGGCTTCCTCCACAGGAGGGGGTGAGGCCACTGCCACTTCTGGTCGTGCTGAGGCAAACACCACAGGGGGCGTTATTGATCGCCTATTGCCTAAGGCCTCATCCATTAGGGAATACCACTTCCAAGAAGTGGCAGTGGCCTCCCCCCCTCTGTACTCACCCCTGTACGGGGCTTCTTAAGCTCCTGTTGGTAAAAACAGAGGAATATATATATATATAGCCAGGGGTTGTACTTGCAGTGCTAATACAATGGAAATGGGTGATGTGCTGTTACTTGGAAAATGTTCAGGATTCATAACCTCTCATTTTTCCATGACCTTTTCTGAAAACTTCTGAATTTCCAGGACCAAAACACTACTGACCAATGGCTTGCACGGGGGTGGGGGCATATTATTTTTCATAGCCTATTTTACAAACACATCTTATCTTACCTTGTATTTTGCCACGAGGTTCTCCCACCTCTTCTTCAAGGCCTTGGCCTCCAGCCCCCGGATCTCTTTCTCCGTCAAGAACACACTGATGAACATTACAGGACCATGTCAGTCACATGCAATTAAAAAATAAAAAAGCTTCACAAACAACTGTCCTCAACATCCACTATGTGTCAAGTAGAAGGTTGTATTGTTCATAGCTGTATTGTTCATTCAGGCCAGACACATATTAAGTGCACAACATGGCAATTAGAATTGTGGGCATATGTTTATAGACCCCAACAGAATATTACCTTTTGTAACCACAAATCTTCGTTCGTCACCATTTGTTGAAATTAGAATGGACCAACAGTGCAATACATTTTGCACTCTACTTTTTGTCAGCAATCATATATTCTGTCATATGGTATGTGAACATGGCCCCCACTATATTTGGCCACCACTATATTTCAGTGAACCTACTTTCCACTCCACAGCAGTTCAAACAAACGTCATACTTACTTATATGCCTCGGTGCTGGCGCTCCTCCTGCCGGTGAAGAGATGCAGGTTTTGTGACCTCCAGAGGATGAGGCTCCTCGTATCCTCATCAGTCCCTGTAGCGACCAAAAATACAGTATTATGAACAAGTACTAGGTATTGGCGAAATACGCTTCCATCATTTCTCACGGCACTTTCGGTGATCGCGGCACAACGGAAGATCTATCACTAGCGGTTTTCCATGTGGAATATACTCTACAATCCCACACAAACAAGTGAAGAAAGTTATGTGATACGTAGCTACCCGTTTTCTTAAGGGTTAGGGGTGCTAACCGGCTAATCAGTAGCAAAAGGGCTATGTCAGTAGTACGTGATCTCACATTCAAAATTACCAAGTAATGTTACACCCCCAGGGAAGAACACAATTGATAAAACATTTAAATTACAACGTAGTACTGGAACTTACATCTATGTACAGTGGGGGTAAGGGGGTAGGGGCTGCCTCCTCCAAAACGAGTGTGATGATAGCACCGTTGTCCTCGCTCGTCGCTGTCGCCGCCATGTTTTTCAAAATTGTCCGCTCGCAAGACCAACGCCAACGTCATTCCATTTCCGCTAGTGCATGCAGTGTCCATCGTTCGAGCACTGCGTTTCTCGCCATTGTCAGGGCATCATCCGGGCACTTTCAGTGCACTGAGATTTTATAAAAAAATTCTGCGTGAGCACCCTATGCACTGAAATACAGTGCCCGAAGTGCACAAGTGCGCGATCTGAGACACCCCATGTCTCTGTCCCAAGCATAAACAAAGAAACACCAGGATTTGGATGTTTAATATCAGCAATTTGTCAAAGCAAAACATTCTGAAAACATTCACAGAACCAGTTCATTATATCCACAGCCTTGGAGTGTCAGCAAATCTTTCCACTTTTGACATGATGTAGTGTAGAGACCTAGCACTTGCTAGCTAACTAGCGGGCCAGCTAGTTTAACAAATCCCAGACGGGATGTAAACACATTTACTCCCACATCACATAAAAATACATTATGAAATTCGCATAGATTGTCCATTAACATGTCAAGATTAGAAATTCATCCATAATAGTGCAAAACCGAGTCAAATAGCGTATGCGTAACACATGAACCGCGTCCGTTTCCAAGGAAACAAAACGCTATCTTTAGAAAAGTAATTCCGCACTTAAAGTGGGCTACCTTCGGATTGGTAGAAGCTAGGAACATACCGCTTTCAGTTATGGAAAGCTGAGGTTCTCAGCTTTTAAACAAGTCCCAAGGTGTCTCTTTAGGTCTAATTAAAAATATTCTGTGTCAGATCGAAAAAAATAAGTTTTGAATGGGTTCCAGGTTGTCCACCATTTCAAATTTGCGCGCTCCCGTGATGGATTCTGACGTAACTGCAACCCAAGAATTGCTTTCCGATACGGGTGCAATGGCACGATTTTCTTTTGCCTGCACACACCACTGAATTTGCTAAAAGCCAGTTTGTGTGCTTTTGTACAGCATCAAATACTTCTTGGCTAGGCCTAAAAGACTCTAAAGAGCTCCATTGCAATAAGTCTGACAACATGTCTTGCATTAGGGGTCTCTGAGCTGCACCAAGCACTTGTGACTCATGTGCCTCATTTTGAGAGTCTGAGGGTAGTTCAGATGGCTTTCGTGGCCGAAGAATATTGGCAACATGGATGCAGATGCACTGTTCACTGTGACTATTTGCTATGCATGTGCATAAAAATGGCATTTTCTGACTGACAACGCTAATGCTTCCATCAGTGTGGAAAATGGTCATCATTTATGTTGTACATTTGATTTTGGATCATTTTTTCAGCTTCTGCATTTCGCATGCTTTCAATGTCTAGCCCTCTCCTCTGTGCCTCTGCCCTAGACAAAATGATGTGTTTACACAAGTACACATTCTGAAACTCTTGCATTCACAAATGAAATTAACCAAATCAACCATGTAGCAGTTGGGACCAGATTCAGAAGGTACAGAGCCTTTCCCACTTTCATCAATGTTTGCAGCAAGACCCTTTTTGGACATTGCTGCAGCTGCTTCAGCAGCAGGAGAAGAGCTCACTTTCAGTCGACCTGCCACCAAAAGTTCATCCATGTAACTGTGTTATAGAGAGAAAAAAATTGTAAGATACTGTACAAGATGTTAGTACACACTGACTAGAACATTAGAGACATACAATTACTAACCTGTAATACTTCTGGATATCTACACATAGCAAGCATAGAAGCTGGTCAATTCTCTTGTTTGCCTGGCCCCGCAAGAACTGATATGATACTTCAGTGTGAGTAAGAATCTCAAAAATAAAATGGTACAAGTTATTCATTTGTAAAAACTAAATTTAAAAAAGGCCATTTGAGATGGATTAGATTTACAAAGGGTGGTAGGGATTGATGTAGTAGAGGGGTGGTTGGCTAGCATGGGTGAAGTAGAGGGGTGGGTGGGGTAGTACAGGGGTGGTTGGGGTATTTCGCGGACGGTGGGTGGATAGTATGGAGGTAGTAGAGGGGTGTGTGAGTTAATAGAGGGGTGGGTATGTGAGTAATATGGAGGAAGTAGGGGGGTGGGCATTGTTTGAAATGTGCAATGTAAGTGGTATGATACCTCTCTGCCTTGTTGGTCTCACTGTTGAAATGAAAGAAAGTCCTTCCATAATTGACCCAGAGTGCAGCATAAGTGAACCAGTTGATTTTAAGGTAGGTTGTCACATGTGTGCTACCCAAAAACGTATCAACCTCTCTGCATTTCGTGTCGGACACACTCAAAAATTCTTCCTCCTAGGAAAGTTTTTTGCATGAGAACCTATAGATAGCCTCAGATCTACACAGTTCAATGTGGCACAAAAAAGCACTTCATTATGGGTTCAAGTGGTGATACATTTGGGACAGGCTACATATAATTCACTTGGGCTACATTAATAATAATGTTATATTTAAATATAAATAGGGTATATATAGTGCACCAACAATACACAGCGTCAGACAATAGAAAACAAAACACTGTGCCTTGTAACAGAACACTGATTGTTGTTTTTAAGGAGCATGTCCCTAACATATCATCTTCCTATATACTGCATGCCTTGCCTTGCCTTTTCTTAAATGTAGCACCACTGTGAAAGTGGAACCACAAGTGAAATGCTTTTTGTCAACATACAATGTAGAAGACGATACAATCCATAGGGCATATTTTAACATGATTGAATGAGCGCAAATTACCGTTAAGCAAGCTTTCATTGACACCATGGCATGTATGACTACATTTCTCTGCTCAGATGTTAAGTGGCCTCCATCTGTCTTCACCAGACATCGGTTAACAGCCTATAACAATGAGCCAATTGGTGTTAGATAAAAGTCTTGTAGTTCTCTTGCTTTTAAAGCCAGCTTTACATAATTACAGTGCATGCAAATGCATCTGTTATCCGAAGTGTTATTATTACTATTATTATTATTATTACAGTGCATGCAAATGCACTGTTCTGTTATCTGAAGTCGTCTTCTTATTTACCTGGAGTACATGGAACCAGCAAAGTAGAACCTTTGTGTCTGGAAAAACACTCCTGATGGCGTTGAGGACCTTGAGGTCACGGTCAATCATTACAGACCTAGATGAGGAAAGAAAACACAAAAGAAAGTCAGGCAGGTAGAACAAACTGTATAGGGCATATCGGTGCAAAATAATCGAAACTGTAGTAGGCTACCTTGGATAAAATCTGGGATTGATCAACTGACGTTTGCGCAGGCAAAGGCTTAACATTTCACTTGATTCCTTGCTCAGGATAAAATACGCAAAGGGAACTCCTCTTCCACTTGTATTGGTCAATAGCAGTGCATAGAAGACATAACCATAGGCTGTAATGCCCTTGTAGGAGGCATCCATGAAAACCATGGGATGGGGTTCTCTTCTAGTACTTTTTTTGTGATGGTGTCTACACAACTACAATGAAGGGTTCTGTTTGGGTGAGTGACTGATAAAAACAAATGCTTTCTTTCAGCTCTGTAGTCAGCAAATGGTGAACACTGACAGAATCATTACGACCCAATAAAGTGAGACCATGAAGGTTCTCTTTTGTCATGCGTACATCTTCAGGGGTCAGATAATACCTTCCATTTTTTTCGTCAAAGTGACCATTTCTCTCTGCCCAATCACAGCTTTTCAAGAGAGACTCTGATATTGAGCAACCTTGTGTAAGCCACATTTCCAACAACGCAAGCAGTTCTGGGTGTATTCGATTTTTGACACCATCATCTTTATTAGACAAATTATGCCCTGTGTGTTCTAGCATTTTGTGGATCACAGCTCCTTTGAATTCCGAATCATTGATGAATTTAAAGGAAATATACGCTTCGCAAGAATTTGCTCTTGTCTTTTGTGATTGCCCTGTACTTCCTCCTGTTGCTTTGCTGGCTCTCTCACATGCGTAGTAAAAATAGTCTTTATGTGTAGAGACTGGAGCTTTAAAGTAGACACTGTCTTTCTCCTGCACCTCGTTCATGTAGTTGTTTAGGAAGTCCTTTTCTTCCCCTTGGACAATTACCACCTCTTGTTTAACCTAACCCTGGCATCGTGTACCTTCTTCAGGCTTTTTGGTATCACCATTCCGACAATTTAATGTCACCATTCCGACACTTGTGGGGAGCTGTCCATGGTCATGGTGCGAGAGATCGCTCGTGCGTCGGCAGCAATCCCCCCCCTCCTTTTTCTTAAGTGTAAAAAAATAATGATCCCCACCAGCGCAGGATATTTTTTGGGAGAGAGACTGCTCGTGCGTCTTAACACTTGACCACGGTGAAAAGTGAAAAGCTGCCGAAAATAAAAAGCACAAAAGTGACACTGACAAAGTACAATGTACAGACACACATAATTGTCTTTAAAATATAGCCTAAATCAAGTTCATTGGCTGAATAATGATCCCCATGAGCGCAGGATATTGGGAGAGAGCGCAGGATATTGGGAGAGAGACCGCTGGTGCGTCGGCAGCAATCCACGCACCACCCCCACCCCCTCCTTTTTTTAACATGTAAAAAAATAATGATCCCCATGAGCACGATATTATTTATTATTTAAGCGTCTTAACACTTGACCGCGGTGAAAAGTGAAAAGCTGCCGAAAATAAAAAGCACAAAAGTGACACTTTGTACAGTTCTTAGCAGCAGCTATGTTTTAAACAATTTCTGAATACTGCTTTGGCCTACATCTCGCACACATTTATTCAACAACAACGCCATGTTCAAACAAACACGCAACACTTTCACACTCCAAACATTCTGCTCGCATGCATTCAGCTCAGGTCATACAAACATCGAATTAAACAGCAACCCAACCGACACACAGATAAGCAGGCACATGTACCCTAAAGGAAATACCGAAACTGATTAGTGAAAACAAAGACTGGGGGACTCCACTATGAAAGGGGGAAATGGTGGAAACATCCAATTAAGTGCAGATAGGGGCGCGCATGCAGGTTACAGCAGCGGCGGTCGCAATGCGGAGGACCCAACTGATGCCTAGTACTGAGGACATATCGGCGAATTTCCATACAAAAGCAATTAATTAATTAATCAATTTGAGGATCATAATGTTGTGCCCACGGACGGTAACCAAAACCAAAAACACCTTGTTGCACCATGCGCAAATTGACAAGGCTAAAGACTGATGTTCCAGTCGTCCAAACAGCCACCCAAAGTATGCCTATTCCATACCTGCCGACCATTACGCATTTTGGGTAGCAGATACGGATTTTGACATGAAACTACGGCGCTGTTACTTCAAAATACGGGAAAAACCAATTAAATAGCAAAGTGTGTTCATGGGCCCTTATAAATTGCTCTGTAGACTTGCAACCAGACAGAGCCGTAGACATGGCTCTGCTTGCAATTGTCTCGCGCTGGCCTTTCCATTGGTCAGCAACGTGTGGGGGGGAATATTGACCAATCAGAGCGCTAGTTTGGATGTCTTCATTTGTTATGCTGCGCTCCTCTCGAGCCGAGGCATCAGCTGCGTGCCGACAGAAAGTTTGCTTCGAAATCACACAAGCACAGAGAGACTGGTTAATGTAGCCTACTCCTATAATCTCTGAAACAAGTGTCCTCCTGTCATCATGTATTATCCATCTTGGTACTGTCGCTGTAGTTTTACAAGTGAGCACCGTCAAAATCACCGTTTCAAAGGTAAATGGACTTTGAGAAAGGTAGCCTGTATGGGAATAGTGAATTGCGTCCAGTTGCTAAATCCCTAAACTTATGAAAATAAATAAAGGCCGAGGTCTGTCGTAATGATTCACCCAATTTTCGCCGTATTTGACGGCAATATGTTGTTGCTTGTTTTGATATTGGAGCGAAACGAGATTACTTCCGAATGAGAAAATGTGTCGATGACCGCGCTATAAATTAGCTGATTAGCAGCAAACTAAATTCGGTTTCCCTTTGCGCCGGATCATTTTAACTCGGGAAAATAAAGCGATAGTTCTAACGGTTGTGCTCGGAGTAGGTCTACATCCGTAACCTACCATGACACCGTATAGGAATACTGTTCCCCCCTGAGTCATGGCCCATTCTGTGAACAGGTGTAACAGGTCGTGCGTCATACCAAATATGCATCACTCCACAACTACTATCCGTAATCACGTATGGCAATCTATTAATAAAATCAATTATCCTATCATATATGTGCCGAACAGTGAACAATAGCCAACTCATGACGGCAGATGAGGGTAGATAGGCCTACTATTATGCAGAGAGGTGAAAAAAAGAAGCGATGCCCCTCAAAAGTTACTGTGGAAGTTCCAAGAGCATTGGCCATTAGCCCCCGTCCCTCAGTACAGCCACTACATGACGCATTTTGTACTGAATGAATGCTGAAAGTGTGATTTTGATGTTAGCCCCCAATTTTTATTAACCTGATATTATCCTATCTTCGATAACACTTGTCTTTATCATTTTCTCTACTGCTGATGCTTCTTCACAGTAGGTGACATCACCATTTATTAGTATTGGGGGAGATGATGTAAGAATCATTACAATTCAACTTTTTGTTCATAAAAATCACTGAAATGCCTCTGTATTTTACAATCAAATTATACATTTTCCTACATGTACCTTCTACAGCCAAAAAAATAATCTGCAAATTCTTCAATTTCATACTCAATTCCAGCTCCTTAACACCCCCCAAGTGACCAAATGCTCTGTTTGGCTGGTACATAGGATAACTTAATAGCCACTTAGGCCTACTAGCCAGACTGGTGGTATGTTTGACTAGTAAGATTAACAGCAATATTGGCTGGTGATCAGTAAAGTTAATTTAGAGGCCTGAATTCCAGCACACTATATCATAGCATTTTATTGGTGTTATGGTGTGAAACAAACAAAACAAATCTTTCATGAAAGTTTAATAAATTATGGTAGTTCAAAGTACTGTGAAGAGCAAGATAAACTATTTGCCAGATACACGGGATGTTAGGCTAAAATGCAGGAAATTGCATCTAAGAAAAGCATTTTTTTCTGGGGGAGGACCCCCCTCCCTGAATGAAGTGTCTCATATCCTCCCTGTTGACATTTGGCAACCCTAGGTGTAGGGCAGACTATGCAAAACAAAGTAGCCTCTCAGATGGGCCCGCCGACGACCCCGTTGCTTTGCCATGCCAAGTTGTTGTTGCGCCGTGAATTGCCGCGCCGCGATAAGTTGCTACTCAAAATTTTTTTTAAAGGTTGGTAGGTATGCTATTCAAAAAGAACCTTCACCATTTTTTACTATGCTGTAGCCACGTTAAGTAAAGGGTTTTTATTGCAACTCCTCAACTTTTGCGATGTATTGGAACTCGTGCATATGTGCATGAAGCCTATTAAACTTTCTGAACTGATGCCCGACATACAAAGCCACGACCTAGGTAGCCTAGGTTGTCCTATATGTTTTTGTAAGACACAAAATATTTCCTGAATCTCATTATAACTAAACGTAAAAAGGAAGGCCTACATATCAGAGCATGTCTGGCATTTCGCTTCAGGTCTTTACATCCTATCAGCTGCGTGTTTAAATCCTGGCTTGGCGTAGCATGCCCATGCCCAATTAATTCCCATGTCTGCGACAGAATAGGCCTATACAGTCTCCGTTTTTTTCATGACGATCAATTTCCTTGTTCGTTCTTCAGCATGCATGTAAGTGTCATATGCTGGCGGACAGCTGAGATCCACATCCAATGATATTAATGTCACGTTACAGAGAAGTGGAGAAGCGCTTTTAAAAGTCAGCAAATACAATGTGGCTGTTACTGTGGGAATTAAGAGGCAATGATCAGCCTTTTAAATCAGTTTTTAATTTCCGGAATTGTCTAGCCAACACACCAAACTCAATTTTTAACAAAACGTTTCATGTTATTATTTCAATCAACCTGTTGCGCACCAAAACGCTCAGCTGGGTTCCCGCGAAAGGGACACATTGCGTTTCCATCTCGTTATCTCATCTCAACTACTCGCCTTGTGTTTGTGAAAATGAGCTGAGGTTAGATTCATCCCCCCATTTAGCATATATCACGCCCATGTTGGGGTACGCGCTGTTTTTCGGAGTTAAGCGCGAGGGTTGTGGTAATATTTCAGGGGGGAGAATACGCGCAGGATCAAAGCGCGTAAAACCGACTTAAGCCGGGCATACACTGTGCGATATTTTCACTCGTGGGTCTTAAGCTTCTGCTCACACTGCACGATGGAATTTCACTGTTTAAAAGTTCACAGCTCACGACTCACGTCCTCACACTACACGAGCCGACAGTCGGATGCCAGCGAAATGCTTCCACCGTACGACGCGACAGGCATGTTTCCCCGGTCTGCAGAGGAGGGAACATGCGCACCTGAGGTGGAGATGAGGTCGCGCTGAACAGCGAATCGCACGGCCCTATTGATTTGTGCATGTGAAGTGTCAAATCGGGTCGTGGCATTGCTTTAACTGTGCGATTTACGCACGAGCCACGACCAGAATTTCAAACCGTTTTGATTTTCTTGCGACCCTGCGATTGCACGATCGTGAGGCGAAATCGCTTGTTGTTACCCCATGTACACTGCACGATGCGAGACTCACGATTGACCTGCGATTGAGCAAGAAATCGCCCCGACTCTCAAATAGTCGTGCGAGTGCCAAATCCGGGCAAAATCGGGGCAAAAGTCGCACAGTGTAAGCCCACCTTTAAGTGGAGACGGGAGAATTCCGCCCGTCGTGCGTAATTCTCTCCAGGATGCGCTGGAAAATAAACATTTTCATGAATGTTATTTTCCTAGGCTTCGTCATTTTAAGGCATACGGTGTGTGTGGTGCGAGCGGTGTGTGTTGTGCATGTGTGCGAGCGAATGTCTAGCTCTGGCCGCTCCTCCCGGTGTAGGCCTAAATAAGCATAGCATACATAAGTTTACAAATAAACTTAACCAAAACAAAGACTTAAACATAAGCGGAAAGTGGCCAGACCACCTTTCACACGCGGACTGTCCCCCTTCCATTTCATTTAAGGGGAGCTATTCATGGAAAGAAACGAGTAGCCTATATCTCATACACATTTCTTTACCAACGCCAAGTTCAACCACTTTCACACTCCAAACATTCTGCTTGCATGCATTCAGCTCAGGTCATAGCCTACAAACATCGAATTAAACAGCAACCCGCCCAACAGAGATTCAGATCTTTTTTTGCATCTCAACTCCCACGGTAACATAGGCTACACATTGCATTTACTGGTGTTCTAGTGCTCTGTATTTGCGATGCGCAGCTCTTTTGGCTTCATTGCTGGAGAACTGTAGGCTATAGGCTATGCCTACAATAGCCTAGGCTACATAATGTCAGCGACAAGGCATTGAATTGGGAAGTGGTGAATCGCAGCTGTTCGTCAGTAGCCTATAACAGCTGGGGGGGCGCACAGCGAACTGTCCACGCATGTGGTGCTGAAATCATTTGAAGTTCATCTGTCAGCGAACCGAATGCCAACGTTGTCCTGAATACAGCTTATGAGGCTTCATTTTGATTGACAGCATTCTGGGTGGTAAAATAACTTGAGGCAATTGTCACTTTTGTGCTTTTTATTTTCGGTCAAGTGTTAAGACGCACGAGCGGTCTCTCTCCCAAAAAATATCCTGCGCTCGTGGGGATCATTATTTTTTTACATGTTAAAAAAAAGGAGGGGGGGAGGGGGTGGATTGCTGCCGACGCACGAGCGGTCTCTCTCCCAAAAAATATCCTGCGCTCCTGGGAATCATTATTCAGCCAATGAACTTGATTTAGGTTTTATTTTAAAGAGTGTCTGTACATTAAGCACCATAGGGAAGCCGCTGTTTATCGGTGTAGGCAATTGTCACAAAAACAAATAGCATCAGTTTTACACTGGCAAATGAAATATCGGCTACACAACGAGCCATCACCCCGTATCATCAGTAAATTACTGAGTGGGTGCGATCATTCAGGCTTGACTTGCGTGTATCTTATTCTCGGCTTTTGCAGCTGGTGCAGCCCTATTATTCCATGGTGAGCTGTCCACGCGTGTGGTGCTGAAATCGCGTGTCGGAATGCTGGAATGTTGGGAAAAAAAACATACCACCATTCCGACAAAAGAAAAATTGAAATTCGGAATGAGGGGACGTTTAATTTCTGAAGACAATATCAGCATTCCGACAATTGAACGTCAATGTCGGAATGACGGTATGTCGGAATGGCAGCATGTAACCGGGATGCCTGGCATCCCTTGGCATCTGCGACGACACGCCACTGCAGCAGTTGTCACTGATAACGCTGCTAACATGGTACGCGCAGTGTAGCTGATGCACGGTGGGTGCTTCGCACACACCCTTAACTCATTGGCTGCCAGCCATTTTCATAAAAGAGTACCTTGGAGTGCCAGCCATTTTTCAGCATTTTGGGTGTTTTTTGGAGGCTCACAGAAAATTGAGTTCTGTGTCTATGTCAACACCATACCTATCAAAACACAGATTAGACGCTCATCTGTCATCAGAAAAAAACGGTGTCTCTCTACCCCTTTCCGTTCTTTCATAATCATCTGTTGAAATTAAGTGGAATTCGCCAAAATGCTGCTTTCTAGCCAAAAAGCTGAGAAAACGCCATTTGAAGTAGAACTATAACTGCAAACGTTTTTGCCCGTAATGGCATCGTCCTAACAACTCCAAACCTATCAGCTGCTATTACACAGTCTTCTGTCATCTGTAGCCTGAACAAAAAGATCATTTGTATGACCTTTTCAACCTAATATACTGAAATATAACGGGGGGACTCGAAAACAAGGGTGTTTTGGTTTAGTTGCTGGCGCGCAGCATGGATCATGACAGCAGTTGCCCCTAACTCCGGTAACTCCCTACCTCTCCCTCTCCCTCTCCCTCTCTCTCTCCCCTCGTTGGAGAACGAATCACAGCTGGTTTATTTCCTCCAGAAATAGTACCGTGTTGTGTCTTGTGGGGAGGGAGGCAGGTAGGCAGGCAGCACCGCTTAGCGTAGCTTACTGCAGCTTCTTTGGCAGAGCGGACAAATTGCAGATTGATGATTACTGTCATCATGGTTCTGCTATAGTGATCTTGTCATATATTGTTCAATGAATTTTCTTTTGATAAAGTACTGATCACACATCCAACATTTCACAAACCGATTGGAGTGGTGAATGCTAGCTGGTCTGAGGCTAAGTGCAATGCTTTCTAATGTGAGCTGAATGCATCTGACCAGACACAAAGGCTACTCTGTTCCAAGAATCTGCAACCCCCCTGTCTTTTTTGATGATACAGTAAGCTGATCATACTATACAGATCCATAAAAATAACTGTGGATTGAGTAAAAAATAGTTGACTTACCAAGGCTCCTTTATTTAGGCTTAGTTGTAAGTTGTTAGCGATTTCGTGCTAGCTAGCTAGCTAGCGTAGCAAACTTTATACCCAAGTTACCTCAGTTGGGACCAGAGGTCGCGTTAACCGACAAATGTCCGTCTTTGACGGATTTTTTTGAAGGATGGCGGAAAATTCTGAAGCCTGTCCGTCATTTTGACGGATCAATATTCAGGGTGATGATAAATAAATCACAAGTTTAAGTAGGCCTACTACACCTCTATCGAGTAGAGCAAATATGCATTTCAATTAGGCATAGTTATCAGCGCAGATAATTTCATGCTACTATCGTTTGCCTTTCTCCCTCTCTCCCTGCTTGTCATACCATGCGCCGCAGCTGGGCTGTGCGGCTGGCTGCAGCAGAGCGCGCGCCTCTGCACTTGCTCAAAATAATGAATTAAAATAACTAAGACGTTGCCACCATACACGTGTGACTTCGACTTTAAGATTCAGAACTATGTGTAGACCTAGGCCTACTACATTTACCGACTATCTGATTTTCTGCCAATGACGAAGTTGTCCCTCTATCGCCCTTCATAGAAGCATTCTTTCATAACTCCTCGCTTGAAACAAATATGCGAATAGCACGTTTGCTAGCCAGAACCTTCACTCAAAGGCAACGCAGGTCTAAAACGGCTTCAGGACATTAACTAATAAAAACGACGGATATTCAAGAACCTAAATATTACCAGGCAACGCAACTTACAACTTTGCAAACGTTGCCAGAAACGGCTAACCTTCTCTCATTTCGATAGCTGGTTCACCCATTATAGGCGATATATTTTTTATTCAGACAACTTTACCGCGCTCCCAGAGCCAACATATAAGCCGATGGGGCTACGTATGGAGAGGCTCCCTTTACCGTCGCTGACATTTTTCAACAAAGTTTTGCGAAATCTGGTTGTCTTCCTGTTGTATGCTTCAGTGCCTTTATCTACTGTCTGGGCTACACCTTTCTGCTTCAAGACGGCTTTCCTTCCCATCGTGCATGTGAAGTCCAACGCAGATATTATTTATATATCATTAATCAGAGCAAAACGAGTGACTGACAGCTGTTGGATAAAGCCCTGCTTGTACTTGTGCCAAGTGCTTGTGGTGACCATAGCGCTGAACACTGAATCAGACGCGTGTCATGAGAGATATCTGCAGCTTTTTAAACAGTGCAATGAGGGAGGCAGAGAGAGAAAGTGGACAGCAAAATTGACTCCATCCTCAAAGTTGGAGAATGAATGTCGAGTGAAAGCGGGTGTATTCACAGCGGTTTACTCTCAATTGGCCGCAATTGCGCACGTGTTGTTCTCGGAGCGGGGTCGCGACCCCCCACATTGAGAAACCAGGTGGGGAATTTAAAAAATAAGCGATGACAGATTTTTTTCGACCCTGTCCGTCAAAATGACGGACTGTGAAAAAGTCTAGCGCAACCTCTGGTTGGGACACATCACCACTAGTCCCGTGCATTCTCCTGTTAGATGATATTTTGTAAGCAACATCCTGATGTTGTGTAGGCTGATCACATTATCCAAAATGAAAGGTTGTCACACAGATCATCTCATGGTGTATTTTGGGCAAGTTAGCTACAATGCCTTCTAGCTAGATAGCAACAGGGGATTGTATTTTGGTCATGAGAGGAAGGTTTTTTTTTGGCCAGGCTCTGACACTAAAATCAGTAGCCTACCTGTGTTAAAATCAGAGGGCAAGAAAGTAGACTACTGTCACAGGTGCTTTACTTTCAAAAATGATTTTGCTATGCTACTTTTGAGATTATATTATAATAGTAAAAAAGGGGTGTTTTTGTCTTGACATTTCATCTTGCTCTGAGCTAAAGCCCTGCCTTGACTGTTCCTAAGGACACTTCTGCCACCTACAGGAACAGTTAGAAAATGCCTTGAGGCTTGAAATTCATACAGAAGATAGGTCAGACCGTCCTCGAGGCCTGGCTGTAAAAAAACGCAATTGTCGGCGAACGACGTCGAAGGTAGGGGGCGTCACTATTTGAAATGACGTCATTCGACGGCCAAGGCAGCCAATGAGTTAACTTGGCGTCACAAGCGGGAGTGAAAGTCCCTGCCGTATCACGTCTGCTCGCTCGAGTGAGACGTGTAGCCACGTTCTTTCACCGGAGCACGACGGCAAACAAAATCTTGAGAGACAAGCAGAAGATGCTTCAACTGCCAGCACACAAGCTGACTCTAGATGTTGTGACCCGATGGCCATGGTGGAATGTTTTTTGGAACAGCAGCCGGCCATCTCTGCCACTCACCTCTCACCAGAGGTCCGCAGAAATGAGAAGGATTTGTGCAGCTTAAGCTTAACCGAGGAAGACGTGACTACTGCGGAGGATTTGGTGCGGACCTTGCAACCGATGAAAGAAGCCAAGCCAAGGACAAGCGACCAACGCTGTCAATCATCGCTCCACTACTCCCCTTGCTGCAGGATGCTATGACAACAAGATTCCCCTGTGGTGAGGGACCTGAAGGCTAGCCTGGGCGAAAAGCCAAATGTTGACTCCGTCAATCAATCTGGCAAAAGCCATGAGGAATCTGTCTCCGTGGAGAGTCCATACCTGCCGACCATTACGCATTTTGTGTAGCAGATACGGATTTTGACATCAAACTACGGCGCTGTCACTTCAAAATACGGGAAAAACCAATAGCAAAGTGTGTTCATGGGCCCTCATAAATTGCTCTGTAGACACGCAACCAGACAGAGCCGTGGACATGGCTCTGCTTGCAATTGTCTCGCGCTGGCCTTTCCATTGGCCAGCAACGTGTGGGGGGGAATATTGACCAATCAGAGCGCTAGTTTGGATGTCTTCATTTGTTGTACTGCGCTCACTGACTTGAATACTCAGTGGCTGCGCTCCTCTCGAGTCGAGGCATCAGCTGCCGATAGAAAGTTTGCTTCGAAATCACACAAGCAGAGAGACTGGTTAATGTACTCCTATAATCTCTGAAACAAGTATCCTCCTCCTGTCATCATGTATTATCCATCTTGGTACTGTCGCTGTAGTTTTACAAGTGAGCACCGTCAAAATCACCGTTTCAAAGGTAAATGGACTTTGAGAAAGGTAGCCTGTATGGGAATAGTGAATTGCGTCCAGTTGCTAAATCCGTAAACTTATGAAAATAAATAAAGGCCGAGGTCTGTCGTAATGATTCACCCAATGTTTCGCCGTAGTTGACGGCAATATGTTGTTGCTTGTTTTGATATTGGACCGAAACGAGATTACTTCCGAATGAGAAAATGTGTCGGTGACCGCGCTATAAATTAGCAGATTAGCAGCAAACTAAATTCGGTTTCCCTTTGCACCGGGTCATTTTAATTCGGGAAAATAAAGCGAAAGTTCTAACGGTTGTGCTCGGAGAAGGTCTACATCCGTAACCTACCATGACACCATATAGAAATAGGCCTACTGTTCCCCCCTGAGTCATGGCCCATTCTGTGAACAGGTGTAGGTATACAGGTCGTGCGTCATACCAAATATCACTCCACGACTACTATCCGTAATCACGTATGGCAATCTATTATTAAAATCAATTCTCCTATCATCATATATGTGCCGAACAGTGAACAATAGCCAACTCATGACGGCAGATGAGGGTAGATAGGCCTACTATTATGCAGAGAAGTGAAAAAAAAGAAGCGATGCCCCTCAAGTTACCGTGGAAGTTCCAAGAGCATTGGCCATTAGCCCCCGTCCCTCAGTAGAGCCACTACATGACGCATTTTGTACTGAATGAATGCTGAAAGTGTGATTTTGATGTTAGCCCCCAAGGTAATAATATTAACCTGATATTATCCTAGCTTAGATAACACTTGTCTTTATCTTTTTCTCTACTGCTGATGCTTCTTCACAGTAGGTGACAACATCACCATTTATTAATATTGGGGGAGATGATGTAAGAATCATCACAATTCAACTTTTTGTTCATAACACCCCTTAACACCTTAACACCCCCCAAGTGACCAAATGCTCTGTTTGGCTGGTACATAGCCACTTAGGCCTAGGCCTACTAGCCAGACTGGTGGTATGTTTGACTAGTAAGATTAACAGCCATATTGGCTGGTGATCAATAAAGTTAATTTAGAGGCCTGAATTCCAGCACACTATATCATAGCATTTTATTGGTGTTATGGTGTGAAACAAAAAAAAAACATCTTTCATGAAAGTTTATTAAATTATGGTAGTTCAAAGTACTGTGAAGAGCAAGATAAACTATTTGCCAGATACACGGGATGTTAGGCTAAAATGCAGGAAATTGCATCTAAGAAAAGCATTTTTTTCTAGGGGAGGACCCCCCTGCCTGAATGAAGTGTCTCATATCTTCCCTGTTGACATTTGGCAACCCTAGGTGTAGGGCAGACTATGCAAAACAAAGTAGCCTCTCAGATGGGCCCGCTGGCGACCCCGTTGCTTTGCCATGCCAAGTTGTTGCGCCGTGAATTGCAGCGCCGCGATAAGTTGCTACTCAAAAATTTTTTTTAAGGTTGGCAGGTATGAGAGTCTGATCTTACTCTGCCATTTAAAATTAATTCGAGTTCCGAACTCAAATTAAAACCCATATTGTGCTTTATTAGCATGCCTGTTACGATATAGCGTCGCAAAAGCATACAAATAACAAAACAAAAGTGTGAATATAGTTACCTTAACCAATCAGTAACGAACTTCGCGGGCGAGTTCTGTGTCACCACTCTCAACTGTTTGCTGATTGGCTAAACACTGAAAGAACCGAGCTCCGATGTGCGGAGCCAAAATCTTTGGGTGGAGTACATAGGATGGCGTCGCCAGGCTACCTGAAGGCTGCTGTCAAGAGCAACTTGAGGACAAGGTATACTAATCAATCTCTCTCTCTCTCTTAGTTGTTGTAGAAGATGGTGATTTATAGCAGTACATTGAATAATACTCTTAATACACTTATGCCAAATGTTTATCCTCACACTGTGCTGAAAATGTCTTTGAAATCGAGCAAATTTCGTTAGTTCTGGCAGACCACGTAGTCAACGCGCTCATTGCCTATTGACTGTCACCGACCCAACCCATACAGATGTCTACGAATTATCTGTGCCTTGGTTAATTAGCTGCTGCTCGCAATTGGATGCTAGCGTTTCGGGCGCATCATTAAAACACTAGATCTGTTTTGCTGCCATTGATCATTTTTGCTGCTCGCTTTGCTAGACCCATCGCTTCGCCCCTGCCGCATACGCGCCGATGCTAGTATTGTTGTTGCTGCTACCCGTCGAATTGGAGAGTCAGCTTGACGACTCGGAAGACCCAACAGAATTGGATACCATAGAACAGGGGTTTTCAATAGGTGAGGCGCGCCTCCCCTGGGGGGCGCCAAAGAGTCGCAGGGGAGGCGCGCAGCGCCCGCGAAACAGGCGAAGAATAACGGTTTCTGTAAACATCTGCATTACCACATTGTTCGTGCTTGCGTGTGTGAACTGGCTGGCCCAATGAAAAATGCATCGTTTCCTAATCAAACAGAAGAAGCCAACAGACAAAGATGAACCCTCAAAAAAACGTAGGAAATATGATCCAGGGGGCGTATTACAGAAAACTTCCTATCTTAACTTTTGACTTGAGATAAGATTTTTTTTCCAGTTTGGTATTACAGAAACAAATCCTAACTTCATTTAGGATTCTTATCTTATCTTTGGAAATCCTATCTTATCTTGAGTTAGGAATCCTAAAGTAGCGATCTAAACATCTACGATCTACTTTTTATGTCTGTTACCTGACAACAAATGCACCGCTACCTAGCAACAGTAGTGCGACGCAAGCTAGAACACACAGATTTGACTGCTGCTGCATCTCGCGGTCTGCGTGAACCAGAGAGGAAGATTACGTAAATATTTCGCTAAACTTTTTAAGCTCATTACTTTTAAATAACGCACTTATTAGTGACGTTCCACCGAACGGCTTTATAATACAGCAACATCTGTGAGGATGAAATTAGGTCACTCTCGCTGCCTGCAACCTCAAGTTGACCAAATGCATTGGTTTCAGTCCCAATAAAATGCTTCCCATTTTCCATATTTTCATCCCAATGCTTTGTTTTTCCAAGCGAATGCACGCAAAACAGTTCAGATGTAATTTCATGAAATGTCTTTGTATGACCAGCATGTATAAGCTTAGGCTATAAATAAATGACAATTAGCCGACTTGGCTTGACCCATGGTCGGCTGTCAATTAAGGAAGTTGATATCGGACCGGATATCTGAACTGGCTAGCGCAGTTGGCATATCTGTCGGACATTTTCGAGCGGATCAATACTCTGAATTCTTCTCTCCAGGGCAAAGAGTGCAATGTGTACACGGCACATGACCAAGTGTCTGGCTTCAGGAAGAAACTGGATGTGTAGTGTGCCCGTATTGGAAGGGACTGTGTTGAAATGTTCCCGACATTGGAGGATACGCTGGAGAAGACAGCGCACCCGCTCAGCTCTGTGAAACAGGTCATCCGCGCGCATCTCAGTGGGCTGCGTGACCAGTTCGGAGAGTATTTTGGAGAGGAGCCACTGGGAAACCAGTGGGTCCGAAACCCTTTCTCGTTCCCACCCACAGTCCAAGATGATCTGAGCATACACGAGGAGGAGGCTCTTGTCGAGCTCAGCTCAAATGTGGACTTAAAACAGAGACTGGTGGAAATGCCGATTACGCAATTCTGGTTGAGTAACCCTAAAAAAAAACCCTGCCATAGAAGACACTCAACCTTCTCAAATTCAGCCGGGCCAGGACGTGACAGCGGGCGGGCTGTCCACGGCGCGGGCTGTCCACAGCGCACCGCTGCCAGGCCGCAGCCGGGGCCCCGCCAACATAGCCAGGCTGTGCCCTCCTAGTGACGCAACACCTTCAGCGGCGTTGCTTCTAGTCAGGCCTCGAACTCGATTAACACCGTTACCCAGCTCCGGAAAAATCGGGAACTGGATAGAGGCTTGGCGTAGTAGAAATGCGACCGTATCCATGGATACAATACACAGAAGCGCTTCGTTCGTTTTTACCGACACTGACAGAGAGAGACATAGAGAGACAGAGTGAGATAGATAATAGTATAATATAGTATATCATAGTAAAGTATAGTATTCGCCTTATTGACCTGGAACGTTCTGAAGACGTTGAGGGGTACATTTCAGGGGTACACTCGGCAACACACCCAGCTGTCATGGCGCCTCACTGTTGTGTGCCCAAATGTACGTCCTCAAAGACAAAAAAATCCTACTGTGGACAGACTTCACGGCGTGAATGGATAAATCACATCAAGAGGGATCCTGGTCCATATTTCAAGGTAAGATGTGAAATTATGTCCAATCATGCGCATTAGCTAGCACAAATCAAGTCAAGTCAAGCCAAGTAGGTTTTTATTGTCAATTTCTTTACATGCACTGGTCATACAAAGAATTTGAAATTACATTTCTTGCTTTCCCATACAGACATAGACTAATCTAGGTAAGGACATAGACAGTATAGACATAGACAGTACTTATACATGGACTTAAGACAGTATGGACATAGACAGTGCTCATACAGACATTTAACCTCTTAACGCAGAAGGCAATTTTGCTGAATTTGGAGACGTTTTGTGGACACAGCATTCAGCAGTAATTATATCAGGCTGTAGGTGTCACACATGGGTCCATGATGGCTTATTTTGAAGGATAGACATTGGCAAAGACAACCATTTACATGTAGCTGTTTATTTGTGTCAGAAAATGTCCTTTTCAGATGACCAAACAAAGAAAAAAAATGGAAAAAACGCCTAGTACTTTTGTAGTTGTCAGTGTGTCCAAGGCTGAGGAGTAAACATCTAAGGCCACACTAATTTTTTTCTTGTTCTACATGGTCTTGGGAAGTACCAAACAAATTTTGAAGTGTATACATGAAATTAGACTCGTTTTATACAGCTATTTGTATTGGGTACAATAGGCGTCTCCAAAAAGGGCCCAGAACCTCTCCAATCTCTCCAAAATAAAAAGAAAGGCAACTTCCAAAAACTGTCATTTTGTGGTTCTTTTTTATGTTTTGACAACAAATAAATCCACTCTCTGCATTTTATGCACATTATTTTCAATATTTCTGCACAGTGCTATCTGTATTGTCCCATAGGAATATTTGTTTTCCCATCAGGCAGATCATCATTAATTATATCATTTTGTACATGTCACACATGTGTCAATGAGGGCTTAAATTGAAGAATAGACATTGGCAAAGACAACCATTCACATGTAGCTGTTTATTTGTGTCAGATAATGTCCTTTTCAGATGACCAAACAAAGAAAAAAATGGAAAAAACGCCTAGTACTTTTGTAGTTGTCAGTGTGTCCAAGGCTGAGGAGTAAACATCTAAGGTCACACAATTTTTTTTCTTGTTCTACATGGTCTTGGGAAGTACCAGGCACATTTTGAAGTGTATACATGAAATTAGACTGGTTTTATACTTATACTATTTGTATTGGGTACAATAGGCGTCTCCAAAAAGGGCCCAGAACCTCTCCAACCTCTCCAAAATAAAGACATTGAACAAGACAACCATTCACATGTAATGTTTATTTGGGTCATAAAATATCAATTTCAGAAGACCAAATAAAATAAAAAATGTAAAAAAAATAAAATAAAATAAAAACACCTAGTACTTTTGCAGTTGTCAGTGAGTCCAAGCTAAAGAAAGCAACTGTCCATACCAGAGCCCCGTTTGCCAGCACTATTACCTTCATACTTAGGGTGAATCTCAATACTTTGTCTTGCCCCTTGTTCTAGCCCTTGTGTCTTGATGTGCGCGTTCATGTGAGACCAAGTGGCGTCTCAATTGTCAAAGTGACGAAGACGAAGGTCTAGAATGCGCGTCCCCGTACCCCTTGCCATCAAGTAAGGTGAGGGACCTCCCTAGCCGACCAAGGGGTTCGGCCAACGGTCATGACATTCGATCATCATCGGCGCGTGCTGGGTCATAAACTGTTATTATTGTCCGGGCACAAAAAGGCTGGCGAAAATGACTGACCGCGTCTCACATAAATGTAAGTATGTTTGTCATTATATCGCCTACTACGGAGTAGGTACAGTAGCCTACGTGTAGCTGTCATAGTTTGACATGACAAATTCGCCTATTATCGTTTTCAGTGGGCAATCGAGGTTGTGTATTTAAAGGTTAGCTCACATACCGGTGTTGCCATTGGTTTGTAGCCAAATGGTTTCTTAGCTAGCTGTCAAACCAAGCCGTACACCAACACAGCTTATAACGAATAGAGCATAACTCAAAATAAAAATGCTACCATAGGTTTACATTTATCTGTGATAGCGCAACCGTGATGTAATGTTGGTATGAAATAATTCTGTTGTGAATATCAGGTAGCCTACTCTAGTTAGTTAGCTACCAATCTCGCTAACTTGGCGAAACATTTCACTTTCAACAAACCTTTATTTGTCAAGCTAAACAAAATAAATGTGTTCCTTATTAAGGCGTAAGCAGTGTTGTTTAACGGCGTTGTGGACTGGGACGAACTGGCACCGTCTTATAATTCATGTATAATTACTAATCACGTCAACTTTTTTCCCCTTTCCCCCAGGGACAGGAGAGCAGACTTGCCTTGTTATCAAGTACAGGAGTGAGAATGAGAAGTTGTTCACTAAATCAAAGATGGCAGCCAAGATGCAGTGGCAGTGAGTAACTATGTATTAATTGTCCATGTCTATAAACAGCAGGAGCATATTTGCATTGAACCTGTGTGTGTGTGTGTGTTTGTGTGCTATGATGTGAAAAACGGATTAGGTAATATGAAAGACATGCTGTGCATCTGTGTACCCCATGTGTGTTCCTGATTTATTCACTGAGTTCTGGTCTGGTCATCAGTGCCATCATTAGGGTAGCCGATACTGTGTATGTGCAGAGGACTCTGAAATAACCAAGTCAGACCGGAGCACAAGATTGACTTCCAGTCAGATGAACCCCTGACACGTGCGTGTGTGTGTGTGTGTGTGTGTGTGTGTGTGTGTGTGTGTTGTTTGTGAAACAGGGTTTTTGTGAAGAACGCAGGCCTAGAGGGAAAGGTCACCGGGGTGCAGGCTTCAAAGAAGTGGGAAAACCTCAAGCAAAAATACAAGGTAGGCATATGACTATTATATATGGTTTGTTAAACAATTAACAATTAAATATGCTATGTGCAATATTTAATGTGTGCTAGTGTATGTGTTTGTGTATTGCAGGAGGTGAGAACACCCAAGACAGGGTCAGGAAACGAAAATGGGGAGTACCAGTGGCAATACTATGAGGACATGCATGCCGTCATGGCTGCTAAACATTCAATCGAGCCCCCTCTGCTGGGGGCATCCCTGCCCTTGAGGGCACAAGACGATACCCGCAAGGTGAGGCATTCAAGACTTACATGAAGTTCACTGGTGAAACCTGCAAACTTACAATTCACTTACAACTGTCCTGCAAATGATTTTCTGGGCCCTCAGGATACTGAAGAGCCCTCCCTGGACTCATCTGTCAACACAGAGTCAGGACATGAGTCACCTACACCCAGCACCACAAAGAAGAAGAGGAAGGCAGATACGGCATTAGAGTTCCTACAAGAGGAGGTGCGTGAGGAGAAGAAGAGGTTTGAGCTCCAGGAGGCCAAAATAGCGGAGCGTCATGAGGAGAATGCAGCCCTGATGAGGCAGATGCTGGCCATCTGCAGGGAAATGGTAGATAAAATGTAGTGTTCCCTGACTTTACACTGCCTCTTTTTTAATATAAAATAAATTAACACTTGTTACAAACTTTAAAACTTTTTGTGTGGCTGCTTTCTATTATAATTTATGGTATTTCCTAGAGGACAGAGTTGTGTTAAATCAGTGTTTCTCAACAGGGGTGCCAGGGCAGCCTGGTGTGCCGCGGGCCCCCCTCAGGGGTGCCGCGGAAAAGTGGCTGATAAATAAATTATGTAATATGATACATATTTGTCTAAATTGATAAGTTAATGCTAGTCAGTGGAAGCTTTCATCTGCCATTTACGCACAATTAAGTAAATATAGGTCGCCCCAGTCAGCTGCAACTTTGAATGTAGGTTGTGTGATGTCTCCAAATGTGTTACTTTTCTAAGCTTTTGTGGTATCGGATGCAATGCCATATTACGGCTTGTTGAACTGGGGTGCCTTGAAATTTTTCATGAATTGAAAGGGTGCCTCGCCTAAAAAAAGGTTGAGAAACACTGTGTTAAATGACCATTACTGTGTAATAACATATGATACACATTATGGGGATAAACAGCTATGGTTTACAGGCATTTTAAAAAAAAATGGACTGCATTTGGTCCCTTTGTCCAGCTTAACAGTGAATACACCTCTGTACTACATTTCACAGTTCATTAACCTTTTCAGAAGTACCTAATGCTGTACTTAAGTTAACAATATGTTATGAAAGAACAACAATTTGAGGGGTTCACATGTGCAATGTCTCAATATTTATTTAACAACAAGAAGAAAAAGAAAGTAATGAATCAAACAACAGCCCCATACACCCTGGCAGCCAGTGCATCCCTGAGTGCATTTCCTGAGGCTTCGTGCTCAGGATCATGGGGGGGGCTCGGGGTCAACATTGTCATCCAGCATGTCCTCATCAGGTTCTAATGTGTCCCCATTGTCAAGGCAGACATTGTGGAGGAATGCACAAGTACATATCACTTTTGTGGCAAAGGCCGGGGCCACCTCCAGTGCCCGGAAAAGGGTTGACCTCCATCTGGTCTTCATGATCCCAAACGCCCGTTCAATTACAGTGCGTGCCTTGGCATGCCGGTAATTAAAGCACTGCTGAATTGGTCCCCGCACTGGCTCTTTATATGGTGTCAATAGGGGAATAGGTGTCTCAAGGCAGGTGTACCCACCATCACCAAAAATAAAAAATCCAGGTGGGGGGTATCTTGCTGTCAAATAAAAAGGGCTATTCTTCATGACCCGGGTGTCATGAACTGACCCGGGATAGCCGACAAAAATGTCCAGAAATCTTCCCTCTGCATCGCATATGGCCTGCATGTTAATCGAGTAAAACCCTTTGTAGTTTAGGTAATCCAGGCGGTGTTGTGCCGGTGGTTTCACTCTGATATGGCAGCCATCTATGGCTCCGACTACATTATGAAATGCAGGGGTCCCAGACAAAGCCACAAATTTCTGCCCGACAGCAGCTAGGTTCTCTGGAAATGAGATGGCTTTCTTCAAGTTGTAAAATATGCCATCTGCCACCCTGTGCACTATTCGAAAAATAGTTGGCTTTGGGACATTAAAAACTCTTGACACCACCCGGTAGGACAGGCCATGTGCCAACCAGTAGGTGTACACAAGAACCTCAAGTTCGCTCCCCCAGCCGTGGTCTTGCTGTCTACGAAGCAGCCTTTGCAAGCTGCGCATAGCGTCCCGTGTGAGGCGGTAGTCGGTCTTTGTGTCGGTCTCTCCATCAAACCACAGCCGTAGTACCGGCACATTTGCGTCCAGCACACAATACATAGGTGGACGATCCGCCTATAACAGAAATAAAACGAATATCGTGATCAGCGCATCACCACTTGACTCGAGTGACAGCTATACAAAGCAAACTCAATGCCACCAAAATATGAAGTGTGTAGGTCTACATGTATGCAAATTTTAAAATATGTAATATCTATAACAGTTTCAGGTTCTTCATCTGTCGTGTTTCTACTGTACAATTCCCGTCTTCTTCAGTGGAGTCACTTGGTGTTGATGTGTGACATGTTTTATGACCAGCTGATCAATATTGACAGGGGGGACACACCCCCGTAACATCAGCTGATTAAGCTAATGTTGCTAATGTGTTTGTCGATTTTGCTGGCACTATCATCAAGGATATACATACCGCTTGTAATTGAACAAGATAGCGATATCTCCGGAGGGTTCTTCTCCGTCTCTCCCTTTGTGTCCTCGTCTCTTGTTGTTGGTTGTCGATCCATCGAGACATAAATTGCAGAAGTAGCATAAAGAAAGCTACTTGTGGGGGTGCCATTTTTGTTGTCTATGCGTTGTTGCTATCGCAACACCTTGCCTGTTGCTATAGTTATAGTAGCTTACGTGAGCTCGTTGTCCGACAGACAATCAAAACGTAAACTAGGCTATAAATAGTTTGCGCGACATCATATTCAGGTACTACAATATCGATTTCTCGCTTCGATTTTATTTTAAAAGCCATACAGTGCCAAACTACTAGACAAGACAACTTATTGGATCCGGTGGCCGCCATGTTTGTTTACAGATTGTAGAAAATAACACTAGAGAGGACACAGCAATTTGCGACAGCACTGGGAAATGGCAGCTGGAGCTTCCCAACTTCCGTAGGTAGTGTAGGTACTTTCATGCAACGCAAGTCAATGGAGAACACGCCCGCCCCTGTCAAGAAATTAACTAACACTGTGTAAATATGAAGTAACACTTTAATCAAAGACCAGATTTGAAATGTCAGGCTAAATATCTACTTAAATAATATGAGTCGATAAAATACATTTAAAAATCAAATAATATATTTTATGAACATAGTTGGCAACACACTTCAACTATTGTCCTTGTATAGTGTGTTGATGGACATTTTCACATGATTAAGCCATTTTTGACAGAGGTGAGCCTCGTTCTCTGTTAATTTCAATTTCTCTGATCTACCTACTGATAATGGCCGCTACAGATTGCCGTAAAAAGGGGGGCGGGGTCCTCTCTAGTGTTATTTTCTACCTCTATGGATTGCGGGCTATCGGGCGCACAGCATTCTGGGTATGTCGACGTCAAGACAAAGGGTTATCTCAATTCATTTCCTATCCCCTAGCCCTGTGTCTTTCGCGTAAAGACGAAGAGAGGAGGGGGAGGGCTAGGGCTAGGGGAAGGGACAAGGCAAAGTATTGAGATTCACCCTTACTTGTGCTGTTATCACCTCGTACGACGGGGACGTGGGGTTGGGTTTTAGGAGGCAAAAATGGAGAACTGAAACGGAACTGGAACAAAAAACTATTTACAACTATTTACAAAAATTATGAGTCCCTCTCTCACTATGCACCCTGCATGTCATGCCACTTTGTAAAGCACAGTCTGTCCACAATGATGCAGAGTGGCACTCTGCAAGACCTGCACATGTACATGGTCCTGTTCTTGCACAGAACACACCGCTTCCTTCCCGCACTTGCCTTCTGCCTGGCATCAGAAGACGGTGTCACAACAGTCACCGGGAAGCACCCCTGTGGCCTTTCCTCTGCAGACGAAGAGGATGCGGAGGATGAAGCCCCACCACTGGCTTCAGCGGAAGCCTCTCCCGGTGCACGTGGCTGCTCCTGCCCCACATCAGCCAGCTCACAGCACAGCAGCTCCCTGTAGGCCTTCTGGGTGAGGGGCTTCTCCCTGCGGGCCACCGACATCTCCTTGTGGAGGAGGAAGCTGTTGACCACTGCGATGTCGACAAAGTGCAGGAACAGCTTCAAGTACCACCGTCTGGTCTTCTGGGAGACAGTGAAGTACTTGATCAACGCGTCCGAGAGGTCCACCCCCCCTATGTGCTTGTTGTAGGCGCGGACTGGCTCCGGGATTGGGATGCGCTGCACGGACCAGACACCTGTGCGGGGATCCTTGACCCGCCGTGCACTTGTGTTCTGCGCATAGGCCTTGTGCATGGTGGAGCACATGGTGACATCGCGGGTGTCCTTCCATTTGACGAAGAGCAGGGGCCCACTCCTTAGCCACCTCATGTCCCCCCGTGCAGCGTTCCGTGGAAGAGCATTGGTTGTGGTGCGTGGGAAGCCAATCCTCGTCTCACGGATGGTGCCACAGGCGCTGAAGCCAATGCTGCGGAGGTGGAGGAACAGCTTGGCACTGGTGTAGAAGTTGTCTACATATACAGCGTAGCCAGTGCCATAGTGGCCACGCGCATGAGGTTCACCACAGAGTCAAAGCTCAGGCCCTGGCCAGATGGTGCCTTTGCTTTACCCTCATGTATGGCAAAATCGCAAGTGTAGCCATTGGAGCTATCAGCCAAGACAAATAACTTATAGCCCCACTTCGTTGGCTTGTCTTTCATGTACATCTTCAAATGCATCCTCGCCTTACTTGCGACCATCCTCTCGTCGACGGACACGTTCTGCCGAGGATGATAGTAGGTCTGGCAGGCATTCAGCAGCTGGTCAAGAGGAGGCCTCAGGCGACACAGACCATCGTGGCCAGGTTGTCCCCGGAGCTGGTCATTAATGGCGTCGTCTGCAGGGTCGCTCATATGGAGAAGAGCTTTTATAGCCTCATAGCGGTAACCTGCCATCATGGGTCTTCACCAGGCCCTTGTATATGACGAGGCTGATGAAGTGCATGATTTCCTCTGGGACCACATCTCTCCACATCCGCTTGTAGCCTGCTGCCTTCCTCTTGGCTACATGGCGGTTGGTGTTGGTGCACAGGGTGCGCACAACTTCCTTGGAGAAGAACAACTGGAAGAGTTCACTTGGAGTGTAGTCTTCCCGATGGTCCAGCTGCACACCAGGTGTCCTCTTCGTCCTGAAGCGGAGTGGTGGAGGCTCCACATCCTCCTCTGTCTTGTAGTGCCACTGCTGCTCCTCCTCCTCCTCCTCCTCCTCCTCCTCACCTGCAGGGCGTGTGGATGGGGTGGGAGCTGTGCGGCGCGTGGGAGCTGTGTGGCAAGTGGGCGCTGTGTGGCGTGTCATCGCCCTGGTATGTCGCTGAGGTCTCCTTGCACTGGCTGATGGGGCTGGAGTGCAGGTCTTGCGTCCCACTGCTGGGGGAGCATGCAGCGATGAGGGCCCTTCCAAGGGGTCACTGGGGGGGGCTGGTGGTGACAGCGGGACAGGGCTGGCTCTCGCTGCTGGTTGTGACAGCGGGACAGGGCTGGCCCGCACCTCAGCGCTGTAGGAACAAAAATGAATATTATATTTTTTACTACAATATTATATTATATTACATTATATTATATTATATTGTACTATATTATATTTACAATTTGTTGCATTTTCCACTAATTATACGTGTGTGTGTGTCTGTCATCAGCATATCATGAACCTAAATTAACCTACTAAATACAGTATACACTGCACTGTACTGTATTGTATTGCACTGCAGTGTTTCCCCCAGAAAATTGGTTAGTCAAGGTGGTGAGGCTTCGAGTCTGTCCCTGGGGGGCGGCGTGGCGGGGGGTTGGGGGGGGGGGCGCCACTCGCGATGTCACGCGGGGGGAGGTGTTGGCGGGGTTTGATGTCACGCACGGCACGAATACTGTTTCGGGGGTTTGGGGGGGGGGCGGGGGTTTGAATAATAACAAAGCTGTGTAGAACTGGAAAATATGTATTTATTGACCTGCCATATCAAAACTATTTACAGAAGCTGAAAAGAAAAATGTAACAAAAAGTGCAGTGCAGGTTGTTTACATTAACGAAAAAGAGAAACCAAATGGAGTGCAAAATTGACTGGCTACCTATGACTACCTATGGCACATTTTGCAAGTCCTGTCCTTGCAGGCCATCCTTCTCGGTTTTTCAAAAAAGAGTTCCAGTGCCCTACTGGTGGCCCATTTATGCTAATTCTTGGGTTGCTGTTGACGTCATAGTGCTGCCCCCAAAGTTCTTTTCCGTTCTCTGCTGCCCCCTGGTGGTGATCTACCGCTGCTGGTGGACAACCTGGGCTTGGAGCCATTGAAACCCATTCAAAACTTCATTTTTTCGATCTGACACAGAATATTTTTAATTATACCTAATTGGATACACACCATTGACACACCATTGGACTTGTTTAAAAGCTGAGAACCTCAGCTTTCCATAACTGAAAGCGGTATTTTCCTAGCATCTACCAGATCTAAAGATAGCGTTTTGTTTCCTTGGAAACGGACGCGGTTTATGTGTTACGCATACGCTATTTGACTCGGTTTTGCACTATTATGGATGAATTTCTAATCTTGACATGTTAATGGACAATCTATGCGAATTTCATAATGTGTTTTTATGTGATATGGGAGTAAATGTGTTTACATCCCGTCTGGGATTTGTTAAACTAGCTGGCCCGCTAGTTAGCTAGCAAGTGCTAGGTCTCTACACTACATCATGTCAAAAGTGGAAAGATTTTCTGACACTCAAGGCTGTGGATATAATGAACTGGTTCTGTGAATGTTCTCAGAATGTTTTGCTTTGACAAATTGCTGATATTATAGCATTACATCCAAATCCTGGTGTTTCTTTGTTTATGCTTGGGCCATTGAGACAGATCGATTCTAATATCTATCACCAGAGAGAGTTTATTTCTGCTATTACTTACTTGCTAGCTAACTAGCGAACTAGCTAACAAATCCCAGACGGGCGTACTGTTAACACATTTTACTCCCATGTTACATAAAAACGCATTTTGAAACTCGCACAGATTGTCCATTAGAATGTCAAGATTAGAAATTCATCCATAATAATGCAAACCCGAGTCAAATAGCGTATGCGTAACACATAAACCGCGTCCGTTTCCAAGGAAACAAAACGCTATCTTTAGAAAAGTAATTCTGCACTTAAAGTAGGCTACCTTCGAATTGGTAGATGCTAGGAAAATATCGTTTTCAGGTATGGAAAGCTGAGGTTCTCAGCTTTTAAACAAGACCCATGGTGTGTCTTAAGGTCTAATTAAAAATATTCTGTCGAACATCGAACAAATGTACTTTTGAATGGGTTTCAATGGCTCCAAGCCAGGGTTGTCCACCATTTCAAATTCGCGCGCTCCAGTGAAGGGGCATTCTGACGTAACTGCAACCCAAGAATTGAAAATTAAAATTGTTTCAAAATATGGCCTCGAGGATGGACACACATAGCGTAGTAATAAATCCGACCACTAGGTGTCACAATTTAGTCCAACCGATGTTGTCCTAGTGCCTGCGCTTGAACATGCATTACAACTTTTTTTTTTTTACAAGTTTTTTTTTTTTTTTTTTTTTGCCCTCGGACGCATTTTTTTTTTTTTTTAGGGAACGTAGCCAAGGCGGGGGTGGGGTTTAGTCAAGGCGGCCGCCTTGATAAGAAAGCGCTGGGGGAAAGCCTGCACTGCACAATCTCTTTCTCAGCAGGTCAATTTACTCTTCACTGTAATTTCCATGCATACTACATGTATATTTCATATACAAAGTAGGCCCTACACATTATACTGGACACATTCTCATCAAAAAAAAGTTGAAATTTGGACCTTACTTTTTACTCTTCAATATAATTTCACTGCATGCGACACGAGTATTTCTTACACAGTCCACAGTATTTCTAGACATGTAAACAAATTGCTTCAAATGTTCTAAATCTTATTGTACAAACTGATAAGAATAATTTCACTTACTTGTCGAGGATGACATCAAAGCCATCCTCAAAGGCATCCTCCTCCACGGAGTCGTAGCTGGCAGCCCCGGACCCCACATCACTTTCTTCTCCTTCCTCGGACTCCGAGGCGAACAGTGCGGCGTGCACCCCCGCAAGGCTGAGACCTTTCCTCCTTGCCATGACACAAAACGGTCACACTGTGGCAGTGTAAAACCACACCAATAGCAAGCCTAATACACGCAAATCGATGAAACGCCAAATGCAGAGCACATGCGAGTCGTGAAAGCAGTGCATCGTGGAAGCCGACACGAAAGCTAAAATGCTCATTTTATGCAGGTGTTTTATGCACTTGATTACGCACCTGGCCTGAAAACAAATCGGCGGACCAATAGGGTGAAATGACCACTCAAACTTTTCATCAGAAAGTTTTCTATTGGTTTAGAAAGCCATACACAGCTGTTGTTTAGTCTACTTTGTCGTTTAGTCTAAAGTATCCAGGCATACATTTTTGTTTACAAAACTTTCCCTCTGGGCACACATGAAAGATGCCGACGGCAGTGAGAAATAGTTGGTTAACAGCAAATAAAGACATTTTTATTTCATAGTGGACTTCTTCACGAGTTTGGCCATGTATGACATTGCGTGCAAAACCATAAAACAGTGACCATGAAGTGTCGGCGAACACGCCATTGGATTTCTATGAGGGAAAAATACTGTTTTTCGTAATGAAGGGATTACGCATCTGTGCGATTTTCCTGGGCATTTCAACACAACCAAGACCACTTTCCAGACTACTGAAAGGTAAAGAATGCATTCGTGGCGTTATTTAAGCTCACATTGTATATGTCACAAGTGGACCAGGCCAAGTTCTGTGCTACCTTTTATGAAGTTTGGGCCATTTTTAACAGTGTGTCACAATTACTTATTTTTTGCAGTGTTTCTAACCCGTGTGCTTTTTTAACTGACTGAGTGTTTTTATGTTATTTTTTAGTGGTTTTACCAAACCTGTTTGCAGTGCATTTTAAGTTTTTATTTAACCTGCTTGCAGTGGATTTTACTAATGAATTGCCCAAGTAACTTAATGAGCACCTGGACTTGGTTTTCCACCAGAGTTAACGAAATGCCTCTCCCCACTCTGGCTACTAATTGAGGATGCCCATATATGGGCGCAGCTTCCTGTGAGCTGTGACTGGGACTAATTTGACAGCCTTTAGTCTGTGCACTGAGTAATAGACAATTATCAGGGCTATGCCTGTGTGCTACAATTGTCCAATCACACGCTAATGTGTCTAACCGCCCCCACCTGTACAAAGGGGTATAAAAAGGCCAGTCTTTGTACAGATCAGGAGGAGAGGTCGAGTTCTAAGCGAGAGGCGAAGTGGCGTGTTGGCATAAACCGATTTGTGACTGAGTCTGGGCTAGGTTAGCGACAGGGCATGAATGAGGAGGAAGATATGGATGAGGACTTTTTGTCCTCTGAAGTATATAGGATTAGTGAGGACCTACGAGGTGGAGGAGCAGGTAGTGCAGGTAGGGGTAGAGGTAGTATTAGACCTAGCACTCAGTGGGGTGGTGTGGCTGGAAGTAGGGATGATGAGAGGAAAGAACGGGATGAGGAAGGTGGAGATAGTAGGGACGTTAGAAGGAGAATCGTGCAGGATCCTGCAGCTGACTTGAAGTTGATTGTGAAGTTTAAGCAAGGACATGACATTCGGGAGGTTGGCTTGGTTTGCTGGACCGCGGGTTTGAAGAAGGCTTGGGGAGAAATTGTGCAGGCAAGTGTGAGGTTTGATGGGTCCCTGCTAGTTACATGTAAAGATGCAGCGCAGAGGGATACAGTTATGAAGGCTCAAGTGGTGTGTCAAAAGGAAATAGCAGAGATAAGGAAGTTTGGAGAGCATGGAGCCAGAGGAGTGATTACAGGAGTGGCGCTTGGTGAAAACTTGGAGGAAATCAAAAAGAACATAAAAGGAGGAACAGTGTTGACTATTAAAAGACTGCTGGCTAAGCGAAATGGAGAAAAGGTTGAGAGCACTTCCCTGTTGCTTGGGTTTAAAGAGTTACGCATCCCGGAGAAAGTGATGATTGGTTACATGAGTTTCAAAGTGCGTGAGTTCATTCCTCCTCCGATGAGGTGTTTCAAGTGTCAACGTTATGGCCATGTTGCTGCTAACTGCAATGGGAAAGAGAGATGTGGAAAGTGTGGGGGTAATCACCAGTATGGTCAGTGTGAGGAGGGGGCAGTGAGGAAGTGCTGTAACTGTGGGGGGATCACTCAGCCGCTTATGGTGGCTGTCCTGTGAGGAAAAGGGCTGCAAGTGTGCAACAGTTCAGAGCAACAAAAAACCTGTCCTACGCCGATGCTGTGAAGGAGGTAGACAGAGAAAAGGGGCAGCGTGAAAAGCTTGAAGCGGTGCGAAAGCAGGGTGATGTGAGCCTTAGTTCTGAGCGACTTGTGCTTTTTATATCGTACGTGATCAATTGTACTGAGGGTCTAAAATCTAAAACTGAGAAAATAAGGTGTAACCGGCAGCCTGTTGGCTGCTCGTGGCCACCTTAGTTGCCCATCTGGTTGACACACCCCCTAGGTAGCAGGTTTGTTGCTTTCCACTAATTGGCAGTTCATTCATAAAAAGGGCGCTAGCCCGCAGGTTAGACACAAGCCCTGCTGTCACACCGCTGCCCCGGCCCTCGCTGCTTTAATTTAGAAGCACTATGCTTCTGCAGTTACTAAACGCTTTCGGGTAGGAAACTACTAAAGGTTTAGTCTTGAGGTTGCTGTCTGAGGGCATGCAGGTTCAGGGTTGTCATTCTGCTTGGTCCCCGCTGCAATCATTGGAGGGTAGCCTCCGCAGCGCAGCCAAACGCTTCCATGTAGGCTACGGAAGGTTTGGCCCAGAGGACCTGAGAGCACTGCCATTGAGGTTTTAAACGTGCAAGTAGGCATCCACTATGATGGCTAGAGAGGCCAGATGTCGTTGTGTGTGCCAGCCTGAATCACACGAAGGGCAACGCCACTGCTGCTTTGCCTAGCTTGATTTTACGAATCCAGTTATTGCCCTTTTTGGTTTGTTATTTTGGATAGTTTTGTTTTGTTGTTTTTCATTATGTTTGCTGCTGCTGTTGCGTCGCTCCACCACCCTGTTGGCCTGGGTATGTACTGACTGCCACCCATAGTCATTAGTGTAAGTTAACTTTACTAGGCCCTTGTAGTTGATGGTCTCACCTAGCCTTTTCGATCTTTCTATAGCCTGAGCAGTTTCACAGGGCGCATGTCATAGATTTGTAGTGGTAAATGAGCACCCTATAGTGTTTGCTGTGATCACGTGTGTAGTGCTCTGAGTGCATCAGCCCCGCTCTCCTAGTTAAAGTAACCAACCTCTGAGACTGCTCAGGTTTGGCCATTGTTAGTGGCAGCCAGTGACTTAACCCCTTGTGTGCCAGGTTTGATTTATTTTCTGTATCAGCAGCAGGTCTATGTTTCTTTGTGTTTGTTTATGTTTCAATAAATATTGTATCTGTTTTGGACTGGAACCTCACGTCTCTGCCTTTTCACTCGCTTACCTGTGTGCGGGAAACCCTCTTGTGCTAAACCTGGTCTAAGAACCATTGTTCAACAAGTATATCTGGTGGTGAAAGGCCACCAGTGGCGTAGTCGTTAAAAACAAACACACACTTTGCCAGGACCCTTTAGGACCCCCGGTTACAAAGGGTAATAGTCAAAGCGGCAGGGAAGTTCCTGAACCTTGACGTGACCCAAGATAAGATAAGCCACGCCCTGTATCTGAGCGAATCCCCAGAGATATCTTCTTCTCCGCCAGGATTAATGAAGCGGACTTAGTAGTTCTGCAATGGAACGCCAGAAGCCTTATTGCCAATGGGCAAGAGTTTAAAGGCTTCATCCAAGAGCTAAGCGAGGTACCCGATGTTATTTGCGTACAGGAGTCCTGGCTAAAGAGTCATTTAGATTTTGTAATTAAAGGGTTCTCAAGCATTAGGAGGGACAGGGTGGGGAGTAGTAGTGGTGGTGGTGGGTGTGTCACTTTTATTAAAAATGGACTGCAGTTCAGGGAGCTGAAGAAGTGTGTGGATTTGGAGGTTTTGTGCATTGAAGTATGGACTAAAGAGGGCAGTGTGAGCATAGTAAACTACTACAACCCATGTAAACAAATTCAGTTGGAGCACCTGGAGGCGATCTGGGAGGGGTTGGGTGACAAGGTAATATGGTGTGGGGACTTCAATGCCCACAGCATGCTCTGGGGGGATAAAAATGATTAAACTGGTGGCATTGTGGAAGAGTTCCTAGACGAGGTGGGGCTTGTATGCTTAAATGATGGCTCACATACACGAAAAGACGTAGCAAATGGTACTGGTTCTGCTATTGACCTTACAATAGTCTCCCAAACTTTAGCGGCCAGATGCAACTGGGAGGTACTGGACAGCACGGTGGGTAGTGATCACTTTCCAGTTGTAGTAGTGCTGGAGGTAGAGGTAATACAAGAGCAGGTGGTGAGGAAAGGGAAATGGAATTTAAATAAAGCAGACTGGGAATCCTTCTCAGAGTCTAGTGAGCTCAACTTGATGAATATTCCAGCCGATGGCTGTGTTGAGAGCATGTGTTGGGCTGTCACCAATAGTGTAATCAGAGCAGCTGAGAATGCTATCCCTAAAAGTGGGCCGGGAAGGGCAAGAAAGATAGTGCCGTGGTGGTCCAAAGAATGCAGGAAAGCTATCAAGGAGCGCAACAAAGCATTTAGAATTTTAAAGAAAACGTTGAACTTTGAGACATTGATACAGTACAAGCAGTGTCAAGCTGTAGTGAGGTGCACAGTTAAAAAAAAGTCAAGAGAGAGTATTGGAAAGCATTCTGCAAAACTCTAGTCAGAACTACCCCAATAGGAAATGTATGGGGAATGGTTAAAAGAATGAGAGGCATTAGGAGAGAGCTGGAATACCCCAAAATGATGGCAGATGACAGAGTTATCATAAGCAGCAAGGATAAGGCTGAGGCTATTGCTAAAACTCTTGTAAAGGTGCACAGGTCAGGAAATCTTACTCCTATAGAGGCAAGAGGAAGAGAAATCACAATAGATCGCTATAGGCATGTGTTATAGGCATGGAGGAGGAGATGGGGAATATGGGGAATATATATGCCTATAGATCGCTATAGGCATGGAGGAGGAGATGGGGAATGAAGATGCTCTAAATACTCCATTTGACTTGGGTGAATTGAATAGGGCATTAAAGAAAATGGGTAGGTCCACCCCAGGAAGGGATGGGGTTTGCTATATTATGCTGGAAAAGTTAACTGACAAGGGGAAGGACGTAGTTTTGGCTTTAATCAATAAGGTGTGGGTGGAGGGAGCTATTCCAGCCGAATGGAAACTGTCTGTAATTAATCCCTAATTAGAATCCCTATTAGAAAGCCTGGGAAAGATGCAACGATGCCATCAAACTATAGACCCATAGCACTGACCTCGCAGTTGGGTAAAGTAATGGAAAGAATGGTGAACGATAGGTTGGTCTACTGGTTAGAAACAAGAAATATTTTACACAGCTACCAGAGTGGATTTAGGCAGAGAAGGAGCACCATGGACCCTGTAGTGGCCTTAGAAGACTCAATAAGGAAAGCCCAAGTTAATAAGGAGACATTACTGGCCGTCTTCTTTGATATAGAGAAGGCTTATGATATGGTCTGGAGAGAGGGACTCCTAATTAAACTCAGACAGATGGGTATAAAGGGTAGAATGTTCCAGTGGATCAAGGATTTCCTATCAGGCAGGAGAATCATGGTTAAAATTAATGAAGAGTTCAGTAGTGAGTATATAGTGGAAAACGGCACACCGCAAGGAAGCATTATCAGTCCGATATTGTTCCTGATCATGATTAATGATGTCTTCAAGGAGGTGCAGGAGTCTGTCCATGTTGCGTTGTTTGCAGACGATGGTGCAATGTGGAAGAGTGGGAGAAATGTCAGCTTCATTGTGCGTAAAATACAACAGGCAGTAGACCATGTTCAAGCATGGGCCCTTGAGTGGGGATTTAGAATATCTATATATAAAACTAAAACCTTGTTCTTTACCAGAAGGAGCATTCCCATGAGTTTGAAGCTGAAGTTATCAGGCACTGAGCTAGAGAGAGTTGACTGTTTTAAATATTTAGGCCTGTTGTTTGATAAGAGGCTAACCTGGTCTGTTCACATACAGAAAATGATTGAGAAATGTAAGAAGGTCCTAAATGTCATGCGCTGTTTGAGAGGGGTGGACTGGGGAGCCAACAGGTCAGCCTTGAAAACAATATACATTAGCCTTATCAGGTCTGTATTTGACTATGGTTGTGTGGCCTACAGATCTGCATCTAAGACGCTTCTGACAAAACTGGATGTAATTCAGCATAAAGCATTAAGACTGTGTTGTGGAGCAATGAAGTCTACTCCTGTAAACGCTATACAGGTAGAAATGGGGGAAATGCCATTGTATATAAGGAGAGATCAACTGGCTCTAGTCTATTGGGCTAACCTCAGAGGGCAAGGGGAAGGCCACATCAGTCAACCTGTGCTAACTCATTGTCAGGAGAAAGATAAGCCTGGTAGAAGCTTTTATTTGGGTGGGTGATTCCCCAAAAGGTAGAGGCACTGGGCCTACAGGCACTTACTCTGTGCCCAGCTGTTACTTTCCCAGTTATTCCGCCATGGTTGTTAAAGAAACCTGTAATAGATTTAACACTTTTAGAGCTGAAGAATCAGGAGGAGTTCAGCAAAGATACAGTTGAGTATCATATCAGAGCACAGTATGAAGATAAACTTGTGTTTTTTACTGATGCCTCAAAGGCACTAGATGGCAAAGTGGGTGTGGCATTTGTAGTACCAGAGCTTAAGATGTGTAAAAAAGAAAGGATAAGCAATGACCTTGCAGTATATACGGCAGAACTAGTAGCCATCCTCACTGCTCTGACTTGGATAGAGGGAATAGACCAAGGGGTGGAGTGCTAATTGCCTCAGATTCTGCTTCTGCACTGATGAGTATCCAAAGTACCATGTCGGAGTCCAGACAGGATATTGTTATTGAAATTGCACAGATGGTCGATGGAATCATAACATCAGGCATTGATATAAGCTTCTTATGGGTACCAGCACACTTTGGGATACGAGGGAACGAGTTGGCGGACAAATATGCAAAAAAAAGCATGTGTGACCCCTGAGGTCACCTTAGAAGTAGCCCATAGTAAATTAGAGGTAAAGTCAATTGTTAAGACAAAGTCCAAGGAGATTTGGCAGAGTCAGTGGAGTGGTGCAGCTACTGGGAGAAAGTACTTTGCGATCCAAGGGATGGTTGGTCATGCTAGTGTAACAGGGTGGTGTTACACAGGTTTCAACTTTTACTAAATCAGAGTAGAAAAGGTGACTACGCCAGTCTCTTTATGGGTGAGACAACCCAGATGTTATAATATGTACACAATTTCCCCGACAGGTTCAGGATGATGAATGAGGACACAGCTGTTAACACAGAAAGTCTTTTTATTTTCTTTCTTTTCTTACTCTGTGTTAAAATGGGCAGGTAGCAGGTACACAGTTCACTAAGTATTCATACATACATCCACAGTAATCACAACTGGATTCAAACCAGGCTGTTACCGTGCAACAAGGCCGATAAGAAGAAGACACTGAGTGATGCACTAATTTAGAGAGACTATGCTATTCCCCTCGTTGCGAACTTGACACGGCAAACACACACGAAAATACAAAGGGGGGAAAACAAAATAATAAACCCCGATGTCAAACGGGGATAAATCACAGCAAACTCAAAAAAAGCAGTTCACAACGAGGAGATGCTACTAATTAAGCCTCTTGTCCGAGAGGTTACTATAACACTCAGTGAAATACCACCTCATCAATAAATGTATACACGATGAATGATACTAATCCCAACCGATCAGTCTCCAGTCGCTCATCCCTTACCTAAGGGGTGGGCGACTGAAGCTAGCCGTGTCAGACCGTACTCACAATGAATGAACGACACGCACGCATGCGTAGTGCTAGGAACGCGCAACTTCGCACCACCTGCCCCAACTAAAAGCTTGGTTATAAAATAAACAAAACAGAACCCAGGAGGAACGGTGGCGTCCCCCACCCTTGCCAATGGGTGCCTCCCAACCTGAAAGGCACAGTAATGGTTACTAGTGAACGACAGCTATGGTGTGGAAACCACACATAACTGGCACAGTTGAAAGTTACTTTGGGCAACTTTAAAGTTACCTTCAGGCTGTAGTCGGATGACGAATCCTGAGGAGTTCGTCTTGCTCCCGCTGGCTCCGACTAGAAAGCTGCGACAAACAGCAGTACATTAGCTAGTGTACAACACACATAGGAGTTACGCATCCTACAATTAAGAGGAGCCTACCTTCAAGAGCTGGATACATCTCGCAACCCATATTCGCCTGCGGTGCGCTTTACGCGCCACCACCAATATGCTGCCCAAATGCCACAGCAGCACGCAGGGCAAGGGCACATGCAACGCCAAGGCTATGGGGACTGGCAGCAGCAGCGAATAACAAACAAACCGGGCCTTTTATACGACCCGGAAGTCGTCCACCATCGCCCACCTGGCACTCATTTAATGATCATTACGCACACCAACCGGAGACCTGGTCCATCCGGTTACACTAGACCAACAGCAAGAACCACTAAAGAGGAGGACATCATATCTAGGATGAGGTTTGGGCATACTGGTCTGAACAGTACGCTATTTGTGTTTAAAAAACATGCTGATGGAAAGTGTAGTGTATGTGGTGCTACTGAGACCATAGAGCATGCAATAGAACGTTGTAGCAGGTTTGACCAGGAGAGGCAGCACCTCATCCTAGAACTGGAGTCAGAAAGTGTACAGTTAGATATGAAAACAATACTGCAGAAAAACTCAAGTGAGAAATGCTTTAAATACCTCTTTTCCTATCTAGAAGCCACTGGACTGATTAGAAGGATATAATCTCTTCTTTCTTTCTGTCTTTCTCTCTCTCTCTCTCTATCTTTTTTTTTCTCTCTACTTTAGCTGAGTTTAGCTTTCGTCCAGACTCATACTCCATTTCGGTAGGTGGCGGTAATGGTTCCAAAACGTTGTTTGCCAACCGCCAACAAAAACTAAGAAGAAGAAGAAGAAGAACAGATCAGGAGGAGAGCGCACCGGAAGAGGATCCCCTGTCGGCGTTGCTGCTGCCAAGTCTGCCCTGCTGCTCTGCTCTGCCCCGCCCTGCTGCTGCGAACCCCCGACGACACGGTGAACCCCCGACGACACGGCGAACCCCGAACGGCGTATCCCGGTTCAGACAGACGGCGGCGCATCCCGGTCCAGACAGACGGCGGCGCATCCCGGTCCAGACAGACGGCGGCGTATCCCGGTTCAGACAGACGGCGGCGCATCCCGGTCCAGACAGACGGCGGCGCATCCCGACGTCATCTTGGTTTTCAGCCAAAGCTGTCCGACGCGTTAACCTCCCCCAGCAGCCTCTGACCAGATTCGGTTCCGTGAGTGCCACTTACCCCAAATATACTCCGATGCCCTATGTCTAAAATCCATTGTGCTCTGTTCTAGAACCCCGAGGCCCAGGCAACCAGGTCCCACCAACAGACGCACCAACCCAGCCAGACTGCACACCATTCTCCGAACGCCTGCCACAAACCCCCCTGACCTTCAAACCTGTGCCGAACCACCTCCTTTTCCCAGCTAGCTCCCCCTTTTAACTCCCTCCTATCACTTTAGCTACACACACCTTAGGGCCCATACTTAACTTTAAAGGCCAACTTCCGATAAAACACAGTTTTACTGACTCCTTTTGAAGATCGGACGGTCACCCCAAGTTAAACTCACTTGCAAGGCTCTCATAGCGGTGCGTCACCTCGCCTGGCTGTGTTTCCCGGTGTTTCCCAATTGACATAAATAATGCAGAGAAACGAGCGAATCACGAAAGCCTTTCTGTGTTTCGTCACGTCGAAAGAAGGCGCTGCAGACAAAGGTTTATGTCGACCCATTTTTCTAAAAACATGTCGACTCATTTTTGTCTGCTTGTTTTCAATACAAGCAGCGTCTGGTGGCCTGAAATCTAGCTTAGCTTAGCTATCAGCTGGTTGCTACTCTCAGGTACACACACAGCACAAAGCCTCATCCATACAGCAAGCCCACTCTGGTTGCTCTGTGCCTGCAGCTTGCCTAGGGGTCGCTGTCGAAAGAGCACAGCCCTGAATGGAGCATGCACGCCTCCGTTGGCGCCCCTATAGTGCAGTACCACCCGGGGAAGTGGCGACTCTGTTTCCCATTACATTCTCTCCAAGAACAGGAGGACTGAGCCAATCAGAGACGCATTTCCACGAGAGCAGGAAGAGTGAGCCAATCAGAGACGCATTTCCACGAGAAACACGGAACACCCTCTCGTTTCTCCACAAGCCACCTTGCTGGCTTGCAAAAACGGCTTGAAACAAAGCAACCAGAACGTTTTTTAAAACAGGACCAACGCGTAACACATTCAATAACAATGGGGAACACAGCAATATTAATCAAATGACGTTGAGAGGCCATCTTTAATAAAGAAAACATTTGGATTTTGACACTGTTGTCTGTGTCTGTTTGTTGCTGGGAAATTTAAAACCTGTGTTGTAAGCGTTGCCACTAGGGGGCGACATATATTTGACACATTTCAAGAGTGATGTTGATGGAGCACCGCGTGTCCCATGTGAAGTCAATGAGGATCGTTCAGCTAAGCCAGAGATTCTCTAAGCTATGTGAGAGGCATCTCTCATTGGCTCCCATTATAGCCCCGTTAGCGAACGCAGCCAAGTAAAAGATGAATGGGAGCCTATTGGGCTAAATGGCTCAGCAGGGATTTGTGACGGTTCTGTTCTCTGGTTTGTAAAGATGTGTGCACATTCTGTACCTTATCATGGAAGTTGTATTAGAAGTGAAGTTAAAGGTTCCTGACATGGCTTTGTTCTCCCAAAGACGTGTTAGTTTTGTCCTGCAACACGCTAGCATTCGGCTAATACCTGCTGGCTGAGGAATCTCTGCGACTATTCACGACCAGAGCTGACGAGAGACGTACTCTGACTGATCCTAGCAGAGACATCTACGGTCACACACCTCAAAACCCCCCACCGCCGTCCAACATGTTAATTGAAGGTGCCCAAATTCTTACGGATGAGCGCAGTCATTTCCTTTACCCCATGTACACATGCCGCTTTTCCACCACCTTAAATGCAATAAATAACAGGTGTCCGCAACAATCCTAACATAACTTTAAACACATCGACATCTGAAGTCAGACTTAAAACTACAAAACAAATGGCGTAGTGCCGTAAAGTCGATTGTCACGTGTTATGTCATTGCTATAGTTGAAATAAGGGTCATTTTCACGAATCTAACACTTGACAAGATGCAAACGTGTCGGCAAATGCTTTCACTTACTCATATCTATCGAACGCGACTTCATTGTTTCCAGGGAAAAAATCACACGGGCAGATAGTTCTATGAGAAGCGTACAGCCCCATTGGCACCCATTCATTATTTACTTGGCTGCGATAACCTAGCTGCAGTGCCACTCCTGGCCACACCAGCTAGTGGTCGTTCTTGTACAATATTCCATTTTCTTTGATGGTAAGTAGGTTGGCATGTCAAATCTGGCTGAATATTATAAGGATCATGTAGTCATTTTAAAACATGCATACAGATTACAAAAATACTCATGTTATCAGTCTTGCTTGTATAAATCAGATCTAATAGTGGTAGTTTGATATATTAACTTAATGTAAGAAAAAAAAGGGTTTATGTTGGTGGCCCAAATTAGCTTAACCCCCTATGCTAAAGTGGGCCATGTGTGTTAAGCTAAAGTGGGCCACCCTCTATTCTTCCTACAAACACACATTTATCACATATTACATTTATTACATGTTTATTTTTTAAAGTAAAACATGTATGTTGATTTCCATGTGAAATAACTACAACTCAAAGCAGGGCTTCGAACCGGTTCAAGGAACGAAAACGAAAACCAGGAACTTTTTGTATTTTACAGGGAACAGAAACGAAACCGGAAACGTTATTATTTTTTATGTTCTGGAACGGGAACACTTATTTAAAAATAATGGTAACCGGTTAATACCGTTCCTTAAACTAAAAAAAAAAAGTAATTATTTTCCTGCGCACCATACCATGACGGCTGAGGTTCACTTCTTGTGTTACATCAGACATCCGCTGACTGAATGGAGAGAGAATGGTGGATTACAAAGTCTCCACTCCACATCTTAAATAAGAGAAACCACTGTCATACAAAATGACAGAGTTTGCATTGCATTATTGTAAGACATTGCAGGGAAGCACGTGTAAAGCGCACCGACAATGTTTCGGCGTTATTGGGCATCCATGGGCGCTTCAAATATGCACAAACTCACAATGTCCATCATAGTGCTCCCCGTGACCCAAGTCAGCATAGAGCGCACATTTTCATAATTGAGGTTTATTCTCTGCTTCTCCGCTTAGGTCGTCCCTGAATGATAAAATTCTGGAGGATATTCTTTTCATCCGCTTGAATAAGCAGTTTTGAATGTAGGCTGACTCATTTGCACTTCCGTCTTTCTTGGTTAATTACCGTCAGTTAGGCCTATGGGGAGTAATCAGCTGACAGGAACGAAATTAACCGTTCCGGGAACAATACTTCTTTGTTCTAACCGGTTTGGGAACGTCAATTTACTGGTGGAACTCAAAAATGTTATAATTCCGTTTCTGTTCGGAACAAACTGATTGGAAAAAAATATCGGTTCAAAGCCCTGACTCAAAGTAACTACTTTAACAGATAATTAGGATTTTAGGTAGCATTTAGGTAGCATTAGCATTTAGGTAGCATTTATGTAGTGATGGCTCAGTACATATTTGTGAGTCTGAATGCATGTGTGTGTGTGTGTGTGTGTTTGCATGCGTGCGTGCATGTGTGTGTGCGTGCGTGTGTGAGAGACTGTGTGTCACTATGACTTCAGAACAATAATAGGCCTAATGGTGGTAGATTTTTTCTTAAAGCGATGGTTCGGAGTAGAATCACCCTAATGCCATTTGAACCGTGACACCCATCCACCTTTACACCCGAAGTGTTTTCTGCCGCAGACTTACATCAACAGAGTTGCCGTGTTATTCGATGTTTATTCCGGTTAGCTTGACTCAAGCGCATATGGATACTGGGCACCGTCTCCAAACTTTCCCCACAAAAATAATATGTCATTACACCAAACTTCTGCAGTAGCACAAATATGGTCTGTACTCACGAAACGAAGCATTTGGAAGTTTGGAAATAGTCCAGGAGTTTAGTATTATCAACACAAGCTGAATAGCTTCTCTGCTGCTAAAGCTGTGCCAACGTTACTTCCGTCATATGAGACAAGCCCGTAAAAGTCTTCAACAAACTTCCAGACGAGAGTGTTAAAAAAGTTTTCACTGAATTGTGATTAAGGCTTATATTTTCAAGGCAATACTTAAAAGATATTTCAAATCTTACCTACTATCAATTAGACAAGGATTTTCGTTATCAATACTGATGCTGAATTCACTTTTCATTGTGCATATTATGAGCTTCGTTGAGGACTCTTACATGCTTGTCTTAGATGACGGAAGTAACGTTGGCGCAGCTTTAGCAGCAGAGAAGCTATTCGGCTTGTGTTGATAATAATAAACTCCTGGACTATTTCCAAACTTCCAAATGCTTCGTTTCGTGAGTACAGACCATATTTGTGCTACTGCAGAAGTTTGGTGTCATGACATGTTATTTTTGTGGGGAAAGTTTGGAGACGGTGCCCAGTATCCATATGCGCTTGAGTCAAGCTAACCGGAATAAACATCGAATAACACGGCAACTCTGTTGATGTAAGCCTGCGGCAGAAAACACTTCGGGTGTAAAGGTGGATGGGTGTCACGGTTCAAATGGCATTAGGGTGATTCTACTCCGAACCATCGCTTTAATTTACAGTGAGTATGGCAAACAAGAAGGAAGTAAGAGGAGAGGAGAGAGGGAGAAGAAAGCAGAGAGGCAGTGAGAGGAGTAAGAAGGATGAGAGGAGCAAAGTAAGAAGAGACAAGCAGAGAAAACAGGAAGCAAGAAAGCTGGTGATGAGAAAGGAATGCAGGGGGAAAGAGAAGAGACAGAAAGAGAGGAAAAACAAGGGCAAAAGAAGTGAGCATACAAATAAGAAACAGGGAAGAAAAGGGAAGCCAATAAATCAGTGGGTAATAGGATGAGAGGGGCCTTAGAAGAATACAAGGAGGCCCTGGAGAAAGGAGCTAAAGTGTCTGTGAATCACTTATCACGGGTATGGGGTGTTCCACGAGTTACACTGCAAAGACGCGTCAGAGGAGACGTGTCTGGCGGTCAACACTCATCCGGACGGAAGCCTTACCTCCCAGAGAAGGCAGAAAGGGAGCTAGTAGCCATCCTCAAGACCTTGGCACAGAGGGGGTTTCCAGGGTTGCCAGATGAGGCTGATGATTTCCAGCCCAAAAAATGTTCAAAACCTGCCTAGAAGCACAAAATCCCGCCCAATTGTATTGATTTCTATGGCAAAAAGTGGGCGGGTACCCGCACACGGCCATCCTAAGCAGCCCAATTGGGCGGGAACCAGCCCAATCTGGCAACACTGGGGGTTTCCTCTTACTAAGCGTACATAGTGGGGTCGTAGGCATGTGCATTTTTTGTCAGTCATTTCAAATTTGTGTTAAAGTTTGGTTTTCACTCCCAAGTTGAAGTTTAGGGTCTATAGAACAATTTGGGTTCGAGTGTCAAACACACAGATACCAAAATGGCCTGCGGGGAGCGCTCTAAAATATATAAACTGCTATAACTTTTTATTAGTTTAACCAAATTTAACATATGAGGTATGCATGGATTCAGCATTAAGAGGAGGAGCTGGTGAGCTAAGTATTTGGTTACCAGATTAAAGACACACTATGTCATAAACACACTTTTAGCCCATGGACAGCAAAATTCAGGGTTTTTTTTAAGATAAAAGGTGGAAATGCCCTCCAAGTTGCAATGAAACATAATTTATTGTTACAAGTTATTGTAAATTAAGCCTGGTATATCATTCAACTTGATTTGTTAAGAATATCCCTGAAGCACAAAGATACCTAGGATACCTATACGCAAATATGGCTGCATAAAGCCTATGTGATATTTAGGATCCAACTTGCAACTTTGAGTTTATGAATTTAGGATCACGAGTATCAACTTTTTTCGATGAAGCCATATTCTATTCACACATAAAATCACAAAAAAACGTTATATCTGGAAGAAAATAAATCAATAATAACAATAATAATAATAATAATAAGACTGCATTTCCGGAGAGACAATGCTATTGGTATGCTTGCGGATTATGCACACACACAGAGCTGTTGTATACACACACAGAAACACGAGGGAAAGAGATAGAGGTGTGTGTGTGTGTGTGTGTGTGTGTGTGTGTGTGTGTGTGTGTGTGTGTGTGTGTCTCTGTGCGAGAGAGAGAGAGGTGTGTGTGTGTGTGTGTGTGCGTGTGCGTGTGCGTGCATGTATGGAGATGCTTCAGGTGCCTTTCAGCAATGGGTGGGTAGGGAGAGGTAAGGGTGGGATTCAAACCTGCAACCCTCTGACAGACCAACACCCTACCCAGTAGGCCACTGCCACTTACTGACAGCAGAGGTCTGAAGTTCTACAAGGCTGCATGTGTGTGTGTGTGTGTGTATGACTGAAGATTCTAAAGGTGACAGTTTGGCAGTCAATAGCTGAGTAATATGTGCAGTCTTATTTTTACGCTGTCATATCTCCAAAAGTTTTGCAAGTTGTCAGATGATATTGACACACAAATGGCACAAACCTGCTCTTCATGTCAAAGCTGAGATCACTTTTCTTGGCCAAATGGTTCAGTCAAAAAATGGACATATTCAGGCCTATGCGCTGAGCTGTTCACACATTTTTTTGTAAGTGAATGGGGTCACATCATAGGGATTTTAAAACTGCTCTCTTTGTAACATTTTTAAGAGTTGGCTTATGATATTCACACAGTTTGTATTCAGAGCCAATACCTCTCTGACAATGCCTTTACCTAGTTGATACAAAAACCCCAGGACAGGTCACCTCTCACTCTAACTGCCACAGTTTGTGACATTATCATCTTGACCATTCTACCATTCATTTCAATGAGGGGGAAAACAGAGAGAAAACTGAGGAAAAACAAGTCTGGTGAACGAATGAAAGGGGGTAGGCCAGCGAAAAATACTCCACCCTAAGACCTTTTCGAGCTGTTCGTTTTGGCACTCGAACCGTGTCTCTATCTCGAACGCTGCAACGATTCAAAGCCGCTGTACTAATGAATGGCGATTCCCATATGCCGAGGTGAATGGAAAAATGTAGAATAATAATAAACTGTTGATGAACAATTAATATGCTTTCCCGCAAGCATACTAAATAAACTGTTGGAGAACAATTAGCATGCTTGCTGGGGGCAAGCAGAGGCCTTTGGCAAGCATACTAAATAATACTATAGGACTATTTCATACATGGTAGACACAATCATCTGCTTTGGGAACTGCCCATTTGTTACCAGCGTAGTTGACAGGAATGAAAACCGTTCTTATTATCTGCATTTGCCAGAAATGCCTGCCAATCTGGTAACAAATGAACAGTTCCCACTACCAAAGATGCCGTTGCCAAAGATGTTTTCCAACTAGAGGTGAAGTGCAGCTGTACTAGTACTTGTACAAATAGACCTGCCAGGTCTCGGTGCAAGTGCATGAAGGCAGAGTTAAAGTGCACACGTCTGTGCAAGTGCACATACAATTTCTAAGACTGACCACTGACTGTTTTTGCATCTGTTCTCTGTCATAGTTATTGTAGAGTGGAGTATTGGAATATTAAATGTTAGCCCTATGGTCTTCTGTTTACTTTTTGAATGCAAGAAAAAATTATGTTCCCCATAGTATTTATCATCATCATCATCATCATTATTATTACTATTATTATTATTATTGATTTACTTTCTTCCAGATATAAAGTGTTGAAGTTGTGAATAAAATGATGGCTTGATTGAAAAAAAGCTGGTACTCATGATCCTAAATTCATAAACTCAAAGTTGCAAGTTGGGTCCTAAATATCACATAGGCTTTATGCAGCTATATTTGTGTATATGTATCCTAAGTATCTGTGTGCTTCAGGGATATTCTGAACAAATCAAGTTAAGTGATAACCCAGGCTTTATTTACAATAATTTGTAACAATAAATTATGTTTCATAGCAACTTGGAGGGCATTTCCACCCTTTATCTTAAAAAAGCCCGGATTTAGCTGTCCATTGGCTAAAAGTGTGTTTATTACATATTGTGTCTTTAATCTGGTAACCAACTATTTAGCCCACCGATTTCTCCTCTTCATGCTGAATCCATACATACCTCATATGTTACATTTGGTTAAACTAATAAAAAGTTATAGCAGTTTATATATTTTAGAGCGCCCCCCGCAGGCCATTTTGTTATCTGTGTGTTTGACACTCGAACTCAAATTGTTCTATAGATCATAAACTTCAACTTGGAAGTGAAAACCAAACTTTAACATCAATTTGAAATGACTGAGCCTATTACGACCCCACTAACAGTGCAGCAACTGGCGTTTGAATATGCGGTGAAAAACGACATACCCGGCTTCTCCAAGACAGCAGGGAGGGCTGGGTATTATTGGTTCAAGAATTTCATGAAGCGCCACCCAGGTCCTCTCAGCAGCAAGGGCTGCGGCCCTAAACCCAACGGTAGTCTCAAAATGGTTTGTCAGGTACGAGGCCCTTTTGCTTGAGCTCGGCATTGAGGGCAGACCATCGCATATTTGGAACTGTGATGAGTCTGGGCTGCAGGACCAGTTCTGCTCAAAGAAGGTGGTTGGGCAAGTTGGCCTGCCATGTGTCGAGGTGTGTGCCTGTGAGAAGGGAGAGACGACAACGTGTCTGGCTGCTTTCAATGCCGAAGGCACGTACTGCCGCAGCATGGTTATCTTCAAAGGAAAGCGTATTCGGGCTGAGTGGGTGCCCAGAAAATATCACTGTAAGATGCTCTGAAAATGGCTGGATCAACACTGACTTCTTCTTGGAGTGGGGTCAAATGTTCATTCAGTCCCTCCCAAAAGATGACCCCCTGCCCCACCTTCTCCTGCTTGATGGCCACAGCAGCCACCTTTACAATCTGGATTTCCTTGAGCTGCTGAGGAGGAAAAACATTCATGTGAGGTGTTATCCTCCACACACCACTCACCAGTTACAGCCAGCAGACAAGGCACTGTTCAAAAGCCTTAAAGGTCCACTCTAATAGAAAACCATTCTTACATGTTATGTGCACCATTATTCAAAACCCATACAACTGAATCATTAATTGAGTAAAACATAATTTGGGTTTGTAATTTTATAGGTTTTAGTTAATTTACAATATAAACATTTCTGATTGGATATCACATAAGTGACGTCACAAGCCGAATTTCATGACTCTGGAAATATCGATTTTTTTTTGTTACAAGAATTAAAACAATATTTTTTGTAATGCTTCAACGCTGTTTTATATGGCATTGTAGGCCTACTGTGGGTACCGGTAGTTGTTGTGCCTACATGTTGGCAAACCACTAGGTGGCACCGTTACCTCATATTTCAGAACCATGGGGACTGTTGTTTACTCTGAGACGAGGCTACGCAAGCCAAAGTGCGACTCGAGATGAGTTGCAGACATGACGCTGTCCTGACTGACTATAAAGTTTGAAAATGTACTTCCGAGTCTACATTACAACTTAGTTCTTACAGATTTTATCACTTTTGAAACACAGTATGTTGAGCTGGAGAAATGACAAGGCTAACCATGTGAAACGATAACAGCACGAAGACATGGGATTGACGGCAGGCAAGAATGGGGTGTTCGATCGTTGAAATTATAATTCATAGGAGCCCTGACAGATACTGTATTTGGAAACGGATCGTGAGACTGCTAATGGTGCTCGCCTGGGTCTCAGTCAATCAACACATCGGTGAGTAGGACTAGCTAGCCTGCTAGCTTCGTCGACCTACTGTGCTTTCAGGGTTGGGTGGGTGGAATAGCTGTAAATATGATACAGTATGTAACAGATGAAACACTTTCCGTAACTTTGGCTCCCTTGATTGGCCGTTCAGCTACCGTATACCGGTGTGAACATATATTGTAAGTGTGTCAGATACATAATCTCCGTGTGACATGTTCTACTCTTTTGGTGCTACTGGCTATTCCAGACTGTTTAGAAACCCCATGTTGCTACTACGTGTCTTTTGAGGTCAAGCTTACAATGTAACGGTGTTAGACAGAGATGTGGACTTGTGACTTGGACTGACTTGTGACTAGAGATGATATAAAACCCGGAGGATCCGGTTGGAGAGCCGGGTAAAGACCTCATCCGAACAGACCGGATGGCTGTCGTGCATTGACCCGCCAAAGGCGGGTCAGACGGCATTTCATTAATATGTCAACAAAATGGCAGTTACAACGCGATAAATTGTGAAACCGGACTGTATCCTCTTTAGTTGACTACAACAGCCATTCTCTAATCTCCCTACTATGCTGTTCAGTCACGAACACTCACTGAGTAAAACTGAACCAACTCCCGCCTCGTCATTCATCGAGCCCGTTTGATCCGTCCAGCCTGTTGTAGCCAATTGAGTCGCGGGTCCACACTCCCTATGTGTGTGCTTCTGACTCTGTTGAGGTCTACATTTCTAAATGTTAACAATGCCAACGCTTTAACATCTCAGTATGTAGGCTACTCTTAGGGAAATTATAGTCTACAGACGTGACTCTACTATCACTCACTGCGTTACAGCGTACCGTCTTTAAAGACACTGCTGTCACTCCCCTCGTCCGAGTCACTCAGCAGCGGCGCCCTCGGCGACTCGGTGAGACGAATCCTGACTGAGTTGTTGGTAGCAGCGAATCCCCTACAGATCGGATCAACGCTTAAGTTTCGTTTTTGCCACGAGTGTGCGAGTCGCAAGGCAACTCGGCAGCGGAAGCGAGTGGTCATCTGCTGCTCGCCTCCTGACTCTCCCTGCTCAACTAGACTTCTGCTCCCAAATATTAGACTTTTAGTCTTCTTAAACACAAACACAAACACATTATTTATTGCAAAATCAGGAACATGCCGTTTCACTGCTGCCAAAGGCTGTTCGAGTTGTGGTTGCATGTTTAGTGAGGAGACCCAGGTGGGTCGGATCGCAGCATGAGTTTAGGAACTGTGACATTCATAAAGTGAGTTTTGTTGATCAAACTGTCTTACTCTTTGATTTATCAACGTGAATTGATGAATGGAACAACAAAGGTGAGGCGCATAGCTACTTAACGAAAGAAACGTTTTAAAAAATACATTATTATTATTTATTTTTTATTTATTTTAAATAAGTGATCCGTGTGATCCGACTAATCCGGATACCCTCCTTGGAATGATCCAATCCATCCGGACGCCTCAAAGAGTCGAGTTAAGCACCTCTACTTGTGACTTGAGTCACAAATGACTCGACTTGAGACTTGACTTGCCAATATTAGGAATGACTTGTGACTTGACTCGACTTGTACGCTATTGACTCGAGACTTGACTTGACTTGACAGTTTTAGTTTGCAATGACTTGCAATAGCATTCCAAGTCAGTGAATATATTATTCTTTTGCATTTGTGTGTGAAAAAAATGCATGAAAGAATGATTTACCCTTAAACAGTACCAGTAGGCCTACTACTTTTGTTTAGAACCCCTTACAAAAATCGTTTATGGTTTTACTGTAGTAACCATGGTCACTCTAAGTACTCTGTCTGAACCATCCACATTATCACTATGGCTTATCCATGTTTTTGTTTTGGTAACCATGAAAACCGTGGTTCTTGACTAACCATGGGTCATGGTTATTCATGATTTTCACGTTTTTTTCAGCATGGTTTCTATGGTTTAACCATAGTCACAAACCATGCTCAAGAAAACATGCTTAATTGTGGGTTGCATGGTAACCCAAAGAAAACCATGAAAACTTGTTTGCAACTGTGGTGTAATGGTTAGGGAGTTGGACTGAAGATCACATAGTTGCAGGTTTGAATCCCACCCTTAGGCCCATCTCTCCCTACACCTCCATCCATGACTGAAGTGCCCTTGAGCAAGGCACCTAACCCCACATTGCTCCAAGGACTGTCACCAATATGTGCGTTGGATAAAAGAAGCGGCAACTAAGTGTAATTTAATGAATAATTATAAACCGTGGTGAAATCATGGTTAGTTTTCAGAGTAAAACCATGGTTCATTTTATAGTTAAACCTAGTCAAACAAAAAACCATGCCAAACCATGCTCAAAAACCCACGAAATTATGGTATACCATGGTCGATTTTCGCAAAGGACATGACTGGCGAAGGTGGGCATGCAAAGCAGTCTGGAAAGGTAATGAATTTATGACCAAAAGTAATTGTCAATATTGCACATAGAATACAAGGTGACTTGTTAAGGACTTGGAAAAAATAAGACTTGGACTTGACTTGGCTTTGGCACGACTTGGACTTGGACTTGACTTGGTCAAATGTGTCGTAACTTGTGACTTGACTCGGACTTGATTGGAAAGACTTGAGACTTACTTGCGACTTGCAAATTAGTGACTTGGTCCCATCTATGGTGTTAGATATTCACCCCAACAGCGAAAATGTCGGGGGGCAGATTTGGTATTAGAGCTATTTGTTTCACTCCATGTCTGTGGACGGTGTCCTATATTTTATACAGTGGTGTTGTGCTTGGAAGTTTGCTTGGTAGTGTGGAGACGTGGGGAAGCTAATAAGCTAGCCTTGTAGTTGCAGAACTCTTGCTGTTAGACTTTCTATTTCATTGAAATTGAAAACATTTCTTTGCAAACTGTACACCGTCTTGGATAATGAACACCATGCTCTCTATAACACAAAGAGATAGTGTATTTGAACTATAACATCACTATCGTATCCGCACTCAAATTTCACAGCTCCCACAGTGTGCACAGATCCAGTTAGCCAAGGCGCTGCTAATGACCCGGTGTGCGTTCCATTCCCCGCACTGTGCACTATGTACTGAGATGCAGTGCACTTCCCACCCTCAGCTTAACGGCAAATAAGTGCAGGTATTTTGGCTGACACAAGTGCGTGGATTGAGACGTGATTTTTCATCTCTTGACATCAATAGAGCTCTTCAGCGTTGACATCAACTTGTATGCGGCGGTTGGCCTTCTGGTTCTATGGCGATTTTTTTACATTGCAACACGCCATAGAGATTCAGGTTTGGCAAAAATATAAGTTGCACGCCAACAACGAACATTAGCGTGTCCCCGCATCCCTTTCTCATTAGTGGAACGGATCGTATCATCATGTTGGTGTATTCACATGTTAAATCATGACGATTTTAATTCAATATTGCTAACCCCTCTCTGATCATTAAAACTTCCGAACTACATACTTTCCTTTGGTTGCCATGGGTACAACCCTCCGCACGTACATGACGTTAGATACAGGCGCCGCTTCTGTAGTCGCCAAAAGTTTACGGGTTTAGCATATGGACGCAACATCGTATTTATGTCGAAGTTTGACACAAAATGATCAACCATGTCATACCTACAGCCTATTTTTAACACCCTCGACAGCTTGCGGGGGTTCGCTAAGCGCGTGCTTGCACTCGGAGCTTATTTGAAACTGGCCCCTATTCATTCCCAATGGGAGGCCGGAAGCCGATACGAACCAGGAAGTCCTTAAATGCTAACATGAAAGACTACAGTCTACTACATGCTTCCGCGTTACTGAAGAGCTCTATTCTGGCTCGTTTTTGTTTTTGGGGGGCGGGACTAAGAGTGTTGAAAAACGGTTAAAACAACGTTTACAAACAGTCCTTACTACTGAACAAAACAACTTCTGTACATTCGAGTTCTGTTTCTGGACACATGAAAACACGTTTGAAACCATGTAAACTTATAGTTTTCTATTAGAGTGGACCTCTAAGCATCACTGGGATGTGGAAGGGAGGAAATGGACAAGGATGATGGCTGGGTAGAAGCTCTCCAAAATGCTGTGTTCAGCAGGGCTTGGGAAAAGGCTGCCACGGTGGAGAACGCACAGGCTGGGTTTCGCGCCACCGGAATGTTCCCTGTGAATAAAAACATACCGTATAGAGTTCTTCAGCGTTGACGTCAACTTGTATGCGGCGTTTGGACTTCCGGTTCTATGGCGATTTTTTTACATTGCAACACGCCATAGAGATTCAGGTTTGGCAAAAATATAAGTTGCACGCCAACAACGAACATTAGCGTGTCCCCGCATCCCTTTCTCATTAGTGGAACGGATCGTATCATCATGTTGGTGTATTCACATGTTAAATCATGACGATTTTAATTCAATATTGCTAACCCCTTTCTGATCATTAAAACTTCCGAACTACATACTTTCCTTTGGTTGCCATGGGTACAACCCTCCGCACGTACATGCCGGCGCCGCTTCTGTAGTCGCCAAAAGTTTCCGGGTTTAGCATATGGACGCAACATCGTATTTATGTCGAAGTTTGACACAAAATGATCAACCATGTCATACCTACAGCCTATTTTTAACACCCTCGACAGTTTGCGGGGGTTCGCTAAGCGCGTGCTTGCACTCGGAGCTTATTTGAAACTGGCCCCTATTCATTCCCAATGGAGGCCAGAAGCCGATACGAACCAGGAAGTCCTTAAATGCTAACATGAAAGACTACAATCTACTACATGCTTCCGCGTTACTGAAGAACTCTATTAGCCTGAATATAAGACGATCCTGATTATAAGACGACCCCCCATTTTCAGGCTCATGTTTTGGGGAAAAAAGTTTTTTGAAGACTTAATTTTGTTTCACATTGGAAACTTTTCTCAAAATGCAGTTTTTAATTTGTTGGACAATCTGAGGTTTTTTTTTACAAAGAACAAATTTCACAATATAATTTTCATGGAATTTCCTTTCTTTCCTTTCTTTACTCACTTCACCTGTCAAGCGCCAATAGGCACCTACAGGCTACAGCCGCCTGGGCCCGCCTGTTTAAAGTGCGACGCAACATAGCCTACACTCAGAGCATTAGTCTGCGCCAGCCAGGCAACCAGTCCAGTAGAGATAGGCTACCTATTGTGCAATGCACAGATTTTGCAAAATGCTTAGTTGACAGCAATATCTAACCAGCAGCCGTCTCGCCAAATCATTTTATGCATCCAAAGTTTTCCATTGGATTGTAGAAACCGAACGTGTCCAAAAGCAGATTGACGCATTTCACTTGAAACCCATGCGCTGCCTATCAGGACCACGTTGACATTAGAAGTCCGATTGATATTCATTTCATACCAAGGGTAAAACTACTAGTGATTTTATATGAACAAGACAATCTCTTGCCCTAACCATTATTCTGTGTTGTTACATCGTTGCGAGGCATATCGTCAAAGGCACCGCTTGTCAGAGGCGCCGCTCTCTCGCGCACACACAGATGACTATTGATTGGCTGATGACAGCATCCAAAACTTAGCCTACAGGTTGTTCGTCAAATCACCCTTCACTTCTTTAGTTTCTAGTGGTGTTGTCGGCTGACCAGAGAGAACAACCAAAGCTTTCCTGGTGAGACTGTAAAACCAAACACAAATATAAGCAGAGCAACGAGTCGCGATTGACTTGTGTTTTCCCCTTGCACTGTCGTCCGCATCGCGTTGACACTAGGTGCATTCGACATGTGTCAACGCATGCATGCGCATTTAGACAGCAATGCACCCTGGATGGAAAATGCTGCATGACGGTTAGATTTCCTGTCAAACTTAGAAATTTCGTCGACGTTGCGTTGACGAGGTGACATGTCACATGGTGTAAAACTATCGCGGGATGAATGCGGCTGCAGTCAGATCTTGCAACCTCTGCAGTTGCTTATCCCCTTCAACGCTCGTCGGTAGAGATGTGAAAAAACCCGGATGATCCGGTTGGCGATCCGGGTAATTACATCATCCGAGCAGACCGGACGGCTGGCATGCATTGATCCGCTAAAAGCGAATCAGGCGGCATTTCATTAATATCAACAAATGGCAGTTACTTACAGCGCTCTTGCACCTTACTCGTGAGATAAATGATGGAACCTAACTCTACAGATATCCCTCCGTAGTTGACAACTAGCCTACAACCATTCTCTAGCGTGTTGCTCCGTCATGGCTCATGGACAGAACCCTGAGTGATTGTGAAACGAAACCCAACTCTCTCCCGCCCCCTTAGAGTCATCATTGGTCGAGCCCGTTTTTTCGGTTAAGTGAGCCATGCATCCTTGAGCCGTCCGCACTGAGTTGCGATCCGTCTACTTACAGTGAGTGACGAATCCCTGCTGACTCGTAGGCTACCTTGGGTTTCCTTTCATGTGACGTAACCTGACCAAATCGGCAGCAGCAGCGAGCGAGTGGTCTGGCAGCAACTCCCTGTCGGATCCTCTGTGTTCATTCAGCTGACTCGAAATCTCGCACGGGCTACTTTGTTTTTTGTCGACTGTGTGTATGGCTTTTACGAGCGCAATTAAATAAACAACGTGTTGCCTTTTTGCTGGTTGTTCATTTATTTGGCACACATAGCCATAATAATAAGTAGGCCCTAACATATCAAAGATATTCCAGTAAGCGAAGTGTTTGATTAAGATTAAGAGATGTAATAATTACTAAGTTGGGCTATTAGACTGGCCGAGAATAAGGCAGCCAACAGAAGCACTCTTGCGCAACGGAACATAAAAATTAGAACCCCATGACATCGCAACAGTACACTCCCTTTAGTAACAGTAGGCCTAGAGACGGTCCATTTTTCTGAAAAAGAATCTTTGGTAACAGTCCCCCGTCCCTCCCGCGAGTTTGCGAAACATAGGACGATATTGCGCCCCAACTGCGTTTGGCGTCTCCGATTGGCTACAACGGCTCCCTTGTTCCTCCCCTCTGATGGCTTTCATTTGACAGCAAGAATTTCAACTCTCGCTCAAAGCAGGCTTGCAGAACATTCGTGTACAAATAATTTGGCCGATCTCTTGAAACAGACACTAAAAGTAGGGTAACAACAAACAAAAAGTAGGCTACCCAACCCATTTACGATGCAGTAGCCTAGGCCTACACAAATGCCGTGTCGTGTTTCATTTTAGCGTGGTTTGGCATATCTCTTGAAACAGATGTGCCAAGTCAAACAAATGTAGCCATAGACTACCCAACGATGCAGTGAGCTCCAGTATTTGATTTCATTTTTATTTACATAGCCTAATAAATGAAAGCGTCAGCTAAATGCAATGTAATGTAGCCTAATCCTAACTGCATAAACTCCTGTGTTTATAAATGCCGTATCATGTCATTTTATTATGGTTTGGCTGATCTCTTGAAACAGATGACACTAAAAGCATAAACAAAAGCAGGCCTAGCCAACGATGCAATACAAATGACGTTTCTTACCATTTCATTTTATTCACATTATCCAAACCTCGAGGTGATCTGGTAAGTTGTCCACCGAGTCCATGGCACATGTGGTAGCAAATGTAGGATTTACCTTCTATTATTATGTCGGTAAATCCATCTGGTGGTCATATTAGGAACTGCATTCTGCACATCAATTCATCCCCACTTCTGTAGATCTAACATTAACACATGGATACTTTGATAAGGTCTGTAATGAAACACTGAAATTGCGGTGATAGTTTTCTGTTGTCTAAGTACCTCAGTTTTAACCAACTTTGCCTGTGACCTGACAAAAAATAGGTGGTGTCATGATGACAGACAAGGCATATTGGATTGTAGAAAATGTATTAAATAGTATTTGGAACAAGGTATAAATCAGATTTCAAGGAGTGAAACTGCTACAGTGGCAAATCAACACAATGATGAAAGACAATGCATATTGCATTGTAGAAAATGTATTAAATAGTATTTGGAACAAGGTATACATCAGATTTCAAGGAGTGAAACTGCTGCAGTGCCAAATAGACACCGGGAGGCAAGCAGGCAGAGAGCATAATGAGGACAGCACACTCAAATCATGCAGATCAAATCTAAGCATGCAAATGTAAAATCAAGCAGCACAGCAAAACAAACCATTATAAACAATGCAACATGATGCACAGCAACATGAGCCAGTGTGACAGCAAACCACACCAAAAATGAATAAGTATGCAAACCAAGGAAAATGTAAAATCACAAAATGTGGTCAGTTTAAAAACATGCAAACCAAGGAAAATGTAAAATCACAAAATGTGGTCAGTTTAAAAACATGCAAACCAAGGAAAATGTAAAATCACAAAATGTAGTTTGTTTAAATCCAATCCAATATGCATTGTCTTTCATCATTGTGTTGATGCCACTGTAGCAGTTTCACTCCTTGGAATCTGATTTATACCTTGTTCCAAATACTATTTAATACATTTTCTACAATCCAATATGCCTTGTCTGTCATCATGACACCACCTACTTTTTTGTCAGGTCACTATCACCGCAATTTCAGTGTTTCATTACAGACCTTATCAAAGTAGCCTATCCATGTGTTAATGTTAGATCTACAGAAGTGGGGATGAATTGATATGCAGAATGCAGTTCCTAATATGACCACCAGATGGATTTACCGACATAATAAATAGAAGGTTAATCCTACATTTGCTACCACATGTGCCATGGACTCGGTGGACAACTTACCAGATCACCTCGAGGTTTGGATAATGTGAATAAAATGAAATGGTAAGAAACGTCATTTGTATTGCATCGTTGGCTAGGCCTGCTTTTGTTTATGCTTTGAGTGTCATCTGTTTCAAGAGATGAGCCAAACCATAATAAAATGACATGATAGGGCATTTGTATAAACACAGGAGTTTATGCAGTTAGGCTACATAAGGCTACATTGCATTGCATTTAGTGACGCTTTCATTTATTAGGTTATGTAAATAAAAATGAAATCAAATACTGGAGCTCACTGCATCATTTGGGTAGGGGAGACTGGGGTAAAATGAGCCACTTTTTACATTTTTCATCACAGCTAAGCGATGAAGGCGTATTTGGTTAAATTTTTTACATCATACCAAATTTCAAAGTGTCCTGATACTATTAGAGCAAAAACTAATTGATAAACTGTCATGGTTAAAATGATATTGCCTTTTAAAAATATTTTTTCAGGTGGCTCATCTTACCCCATGCATGGGGTAAGGTGAGCCACTGCTTGGGGTAAATTGAGCCCAGGCAAAAATCTCAGCTAAACAACTTTTATTTATTATAACAAATGTAACTAATGAATCTATGAAATAAAACAACTAATGCAACAGAACTATGCCAAAAAATACATATTGTGGGCCCTTACAGCTTTGTTTGAATACAATGGCGAACAATGCAGAGTGCAATGTAGAAAAAAGTTAATATTATTGTTTGAATTGGCTGAAACATGCATAAAGTCATTAATCTCAACTCACCTGGGTATGATATGAAAGAAATTATCTGATTATGCTGAAATATCATGGCATGTTTTTCAACCATTATAAATCCCATTAGGATAAGCGGCTCATCTTACCCCATCTCAAAAGGCTCACCTTACCCCATGCAAAAAAACACATTTTCACAAATATCTCTCTTGCCAAATTTGGTACATGCTTCACTTTTTCACAGGTGTTAGAAAAGGATTTCCACCACCTTAGAATGTGGTGACATGTTAAAATGTATTCACCTTTTTCGAGAAAAAGGGGGTGGCTCACTTTACCCCGTGGCTCACTTTACCCCAGTCTCCCCTAGGCTATGGCTACGTTTGTTTGACTTGGCACATCTGTTTCAAGAGATATGCCAAACCACGCTAAAATGAAATACGACACGGCATTTGTGTAGGCCTACTGCATCGTAAATGGTTTGGGTAGCCTATTTTTTGTTTGTTGTTACCCTACTTTTACTGTCTGTTTCAAGAGATCGGCCAAATTATTTGTATACGAATGTTCTGCAAGCCTGCTTTGAGCGAGAGTTGAAATTCTTGCTGTCAAATGAAAGCAATCAGAGGGGAGGAACAAGGGAGCCGTTGTAGCCAATGGGAGACGCCAAACGCGGTTGGGCGCAATATCGTCCTATGTTTCGCAAACTCGCGTCCCGCCCACCCACACTAGAAGTCAGAACGCCCGTGCTGCGTGCCGAATAGGGGGAGGGACACAACACACATTCGACACACAACACATAGGCTACATTAGGCCTACACATAGCCTATAGGCTGCTGTAACAAACACAAACACAGGGCACTTCAAATACAGCGCCATTGAAATAGTAGGCCTACAGTCTGCTTGTGTAGAGCAACCAATTTCGTTGTGGATGTTAGTGTTTCTAGGTCTAATTATTATGACTGTTGGTTTAAATGTCTTCTGTTTTTATTATTTTTATGAGTAACCCTGGTCTCTGTAGGCTATATTCAATTCATGGTGCAACTGTTTAGGCCCAGGCTTATTATTATTATTGTTGTTGTTGTTGTTATTGTTATTGTTGTTATAATTTATTGGACCTATTAGGCTATTAATATTATTAGGCCTATAATAATAATCATAATTATTATTATTATTATGGTCTGTTATTATTAGTGAAGTAGTAGGGCCTAGTAGCAATCATAGTAATAGCAGGCTTATAGCATTTTGATATTGTTGTAGGCTATTATTTTAAGAGACCTTCTAGGCCCACCTATTACGGTGGCTATTGACTGAATTTCCTTTGGGTAGGCCTACTCTAGGTTTCTTTAGGACTGTCTCTGTGACCTTTACCCCAGTTAAAGTCTACAACTGTCAATCTTACATTGGACTGAACAAGTTGCCATGGTATTTAACTGTTGACCGGCCCATTTGACCTTTTCGCCCAATAAGATACCTGTCAAGGAATACTCAATCCCCACCCCCATCCCCCACAGCAGCCCCTGAACTGCTCAATCACTCATTCACACATAGGAGAATCAGAGAGAGTGCATTGGTTAATTTGATGTGGTGATTTGAGTTTTGCAATGAGTAACAGGAAGAAGAGCGTGGTATGGAACCACTTGGACCCCACCACTACACCAGGGTATGCCAAATGTAAGCTGTGCAAGAATCTGAGTTCTAATCAAGGTGGGAGCACATCTAATATGATGAGGCATTTGAGGTCTCAACACCCAACAGTACTGCTCACCAACACCCAGGCAGAGGCAGAAGGAGACACAGACCCAGCAGAAGACCCAGCTGCAGCTGGCACATCTACTGCTGGCACAACGGGTGGAGCTGCTACTGCTGCTGCTGCTGGTGGTACATCCTCAACATCTGCAACTGCAACACCAGCAACTGTTAGGAAGCGCCAAAGGCAGACCACCATGGGGACCTTCATAAAAAAACCAATGGCACCTCACCAAAGACAGAAGGTGGATAATGCACTCATCTCCATGATTGCCAAAGACTTTCAGCCCTTTTCGGTTGTGGATGATGAGGGGTTTAAGGAGTTTACAGCTGCCCTGGACCCATCATACACCCTGCCAAGCAGGCACACTTTATCCAGGAAAATGCTGCCTGCTCTATATGATAAGGTGAGGGCAGAGTTGATGACGGACATCCAAAAGGCATCCGCTGTGTGTCTGACAACAGATTGCTGTACATCGCGGACCACAACCAGCTATATGTCTGTGACCTGCCATTACATCGCAGATGATTTCAGCTTGAAGAGCAACCTGCTGGACTGCTTCACCTTTGCAGAGCGGCACACGGCCGAGCAGTTGGCCTTCAAGCTAAATCAAGTGACAGAGGAATGGAAGATTAAGGAGAAAGTTGTGGCGTGCGTGACAGACAACGCAACAAACATAAAAAAGGCAGTCAAGGAGGTGCTGAAGTGGAACCATGTGAGCTGTTTTGCTCACTCCCTAAACCTTGTAGTGAGGCATGCCCTGGACCACAGTGCGGACATTATGTCCATTGTCAAAAAAGTGAAGGCCATGTCAGAATATATCAGGCGGAGCACAGTGGCCAGTGATAAGCTCCGCCACATGCAACAAAGCATGGGCCAACCACAATTGAGGCCGAAAATGGATGTGGTGACGAGGTGGAATTCCACCTTCTACATGCTGCAGCGCATCCGCCAAATTAAAGAGCCCCTCATTTCCACGCTGGCAATTTTGAATCCCCAAGAGCCAACATTGTCTCATGGTGAGTGGAAGGCCTTGGATGAGGCGTGTGCAATTCTGGCACCCTTTGAAGAGGTCACACGGGAGATGAGCTCAGAGAGGTATGTAGGCCTACTTATCTTTTATTATATATTTATATTATATATACCTCAATATATACCTCATGTTAAACATAAATTGTTTGTGATTGAAATATAACCATTCAATATTATACAATTTCATCTGAATATAATGAACCTGACATGATGAACATGTTATATGCATAACTGATCACTGTTTTTTCTTCTTCCTCTTTATTTTAGCTTTGTGACAGCCTCAAAGCCCATCCTGATTGTGAGAGGCCTGCAACGATTCCTCACCCACCACCAGAGGAACCCCCCTCGAACTGCAGCAGCGGGTACACTGGTGAAAGCTCTCGTAGTTGAGATTGGTGACAGATTCAAAACACTGGAGAGGAACAGTGTGCTGGCCGATACCACATTCTTGGATCCCCGATTTAAGAGGCATGGCTTTGTTAACGATCAGGTTGCCACCCAAACCATGGCGAGAATAGAGAGGGCAACACAAGACGTGACCACTCCTTCCCCACCCTCACCAGCACAGGAGGAGGAGAGTGAGGAGGCAGCCACCGAAACACAAAAAGAGCCGGTACCAGTGTTTTGGGCAGACTTTGAGGAAAGGGTGACAAGCCTCAGGCCTGACGTTCAAAACCCCAGAGCTGCAGCCTTACTTGAGGTGAAAGGCTATATATCAGAGCCACTATTGCCACGTCCCTCTGACCCTCTGCAGTGGTGGCAAGCCAGAGCCTTGGTCTACAAAAACCTGTGCACTGTAATGAAGACCAGGCTCTGTATTGTGGCTACAACGGTGCCCTCAGAGAGGATCTTTTCAAAGACCGGACTTATAGTCTCTGACCGCAGGAGCCACCTCACCACAGACAAAGTGTCTCAGCTGGCGTTTTTGAACGTAAACCTGAAGAGGAAACACAAATAGACATTTAGGCCTACACCTCTTCTCAAGCTTAGGCCTTCAATTGTTAAATATGTACAGCTTTGTTATTGCACAATTGCACTGGACTATTGCACCGGACTATTGCACTGATTATAAGCACACAGTTATGCCTACAAGGCTACATAGGAATAGTTACTATTTTGTTATCTTGCACATATTTTTTATGTTGTCCTTTTACTGCTTTTTATTGCACTGTTTTATCTAGTTTTTATATATATATATATATATATTTAATATTTCATAGTGTATTTTCTACCTTGCCCTTTTTTGTAAATATGTTTATGAGGGTATTGCCTGCCCTTTGTTACATTTAGGTCTACACCTCTCCTAATGCTAAGGCCTAATTTTGTTAAATGTTCAGCTTTATTCTTGCACTACTACGCTGATTAAAAAAGCACATAGTTAGGCCTAATTAGCCTACTATTTTGTTGTTACAAGTCTTGCACATATTTATTTTATTTCAATTGTGTTTTTTACTGCCTGTTCATTGCACTGTTTTCTCTAGATTTTCTATATTTTTAAATATTTTATAGTGTTAATATTGTATAGTTGTCATGTTCATTGAAGGTTTATCAGGGTATTGTCTTTTGTTAATTTTTTTTAGGTCTGCTGTTTTAACTGTTCACGTATTTCATTGCATTTCTCTTGTGCTCTTATCTAAGCCATTTTTGAAATGGTGAGATTTTATTTATAATTTTATTTAAATTTGTATTTGTGTATCATTTAGGCCTGTTTAATGTTTTACTGATCAATAAAAACACGACTTATGGTCCAACTTTGTACCGTTGCATTGTTTTCTCTAGTTATCTTTATCCAGTTCTCTTGCTCCGAGTCGCCGCCGAGTCAGTCACAACAGCGGCTCCGTCGGCAACTCGGTGAGAGACGAATCCTGACTGAGGTGCCGTTTCCACGTAGCTGGATATTTTTATATGTGGATATTTTTTTCTCCTGCTTGTATTGGTTTTGCATTGGTTTTGGCCTTCCGTTTCCACGTAGCAGATATTTAAAAATCCAGGTGCAGAAGAAAAAAATAGCAGGAGAAAAAAATATCCTGTTTAGGGGTCTGAAACGCATTTGTTACAATGGAGGATTTTTTTATCCACATGTTGCGTTTCCACGTAGCAGGAGAAAAAAATACCCTGCTAAAAAAATATCCTGCTACGTGGAAACAGCACCTGAGTTGCTGCTTTCAGCGAATCCCCGCCTACCCGGATCGCCGCTTAGGTTTCGTTATTGCCACAAGTGTGCGAGGCACAAGGCAACTCGGTCGGTAGCGGAAGCGAGTGGTCATCTGCTGCTCAACTTGACTCTGATCCTCCCAACTATTTAGGCTAAATGTTTAGTCTTCTTAAACACATAAACAACTCTTAGGCCTACAACAGTGGACTGTTATCATCATGAACATGATGTTCCAATGCTGACAAAGCCGCGGACATGTTTACTAGACCCAGGTGGGTCGGATCGCAGTAGTAGTTTTTGTTCTGTGATGAGCCTGTTGTAACTCGCGAATCCTACAGTAGCCCATGCGTGACCTGATCCTTTCCTGGCTCTGTTTTGTGGTGATCTCAGTGGCAGGGGTTTTGTTGATAAAACTGTCTCACTTTTTAATTTATCAAAGTGAATTGATTAATGGGACAAAAAAGGCGAGTCACATAGTCACTTAACGGCAGAAACGGTTATTAGGCTATTATTATTATTATTATTAATTTTTTTTATTTATTTATTTTTTTTTTTGATGATCCAAGTGATCCGTCCAATCCGGATCCCATCCTCTGGATGATCCAATCGATCCGAATCGCCCAAAAGATTCGAGTTAAGCACCTCTACTCGTCGGCGGACTGCCTCCGAGGTTGCGCGCCCATGAACTGGTTGGTCAACAACTCACTCACGTGTGTATATGGGTCTTGTCTCACACCTCTACACAAGTTTGCGCAGGTCCCCACTTCAGCTCCTCCTCACTGCCTGTCCCCCCACTCCTCACACCTGGTGTGTTAGTAGAGCAAACCGGTGCGAGCTCATCGTCTCGTTCATATTTGTGGCCGACTTTAAATGCTCTGTATTTAATAACACCCACATCGTGACAACAAGTTCTCGCTCACGTGCTTCCGTCAACGTTGGTCGACAGCAACAAAGTCGTATGGGCTTATTGACAGTTGATAGACGTGCGGTGCAACAGTCATAACGAAACAAGCATCTGCAAATTTGATATGGACAAAACAATCTCTTAACCCATCCATTATTGAGTTGTGTGGCATTGTTGTGAAGCATAGGCTAATGGCCGCATTCAGGTTAAGTTAAAAAAAAAAAAAACTTTTTTTTTTAAAAACTTTTTTCTCTAGCGCGCGGAAATAAGACGACCCCCCTTTTTAGAGTACTATTTTTATAACAAAAACCACGTCTTATATTCGGGCCAATACGGTAATTCCCGAAGCCTTGTATGCCCCAAGCAAAACCACCGAAAGAGAACCCCTCCCACTTCTGCCCACTGCACCAGTGATGCCCCCTGTCACCTTGACCCCAGCAAGACTGCTTGCTGAGCATCACACCTTCCATCTGCCGGCAGCTACACTCCAATCACCTGCCATCAAGATGCACCTGCCCTCCAACCTGCGGACACCATTGGCACCTGTGCAGCCCATACCAGCGCCCTCCACCCTCCTGACACCATTGACATCTGTGCAGCCTTTACCAGCGCCCTCCACCCTCCTGACACCATTGACATCTGTGCAGCCAATGTACTTTTTCCCAGATGTGGTTGAAGATGTGGAAAACATAGCAGAGGAAGACACTGGCCTCTTCGGTGCATTCACACCACAAGATGAAGCTCTCCCCCGGGATGAGGGACCCTCCACCTCCAGAGTAAAGTGTCATTCTTATACTGTACTTCTTTCAAATGTTACATAATATGTTACATTTGCATTAAATCCTCATGCAGACATATGCATGAGAATAGCCACACACATGTAGGCCTATATATAAGCATAATGTACACACATGTACGTACACGCACACTCACACAAGAACGTACGCATGCATCACACACACACACAATCATCCTATTTTTGCATTTTGATTCGACTACGCTTTTAAGTCCATGGATTTTATTTGCCAATTCCACTAACTATTAACTGCATCCAAAATGCAAATGCAAATCCAAAATGGGTTCTGGAGCTCTGAAAATGACACCCAAAATGATTGGTCAGACTTGTGAGGTCTTCTGGTCAAACACTGATGGGGTTTCCTTTCTATTTATAGCTTTTTATGAGAGTGTTCCCACTTGTCTCTACAAGGGGAAAAAATCAAGAGGCTATGTTGGGCACAAATATGTCTTCTGAAGGGGGAATGCTATGACGATGCAGGATCATACAGACCAAAACTGACAGTTTAGCAACAAAGTATTCCTATCTATGTACCAGCATGCCAAATTTGAACTTCCTACATGGTTTAGTTATTGAGCTACGGGCTTGTGAACTTTGACAAAAAAAATTGTGTGAACAAAATGGGCACCCCCCTCCCCCAGTAAAATTGGCTGTAACACGGAGAGTATGCATCTTTCATTCAAATAAATGTACAGTGTTTCTCTTAAGTACCATGGGTACACTTGGTAATATTTTCAGAATTTTTTGAGACCTAAGTGAGCGGGCTCTTGTTGATTTGGCGTGGAATGACCCTACTGATAATTGACATTTTGCTTTTGCCAAAAGCGTAGGCGAATTGTAGAATCACTCATTAACATGTTCTTCTTCTTATGTCATTTCTGTCTAGTTTGCAAGATCAGTCCAGTTCACTGACTTGATCTCAGTGCCACAGAGGGAGAGGGCCATCAGAAAGAGAGCGAGACTATGGTGTTATAATGTGGACAAAAGGTCCACGAGCGCCACTTACTGTACACGCGAGGTATTTTATTCTGCGCGCGCGCGCGTAGACACTGTCGCGCGCGCGATTTTGCTCTGCGCGCGCGCGCAAACGCTGCCACGCGCGCGCAAACACCGTCTCACGCGCGAGAGGTGACATGAATTTCCTCACGCGCGCGAGCAGAAATATGAATATTTAAATGATCTCCTCCCACTGGTTAGCATAACAAATGAGGCGGAAGTTTGTTTAGTCCATAGTAGTCAAACACAGAGATCTCAATTGCTGATAGACTATCGTTGCTACGGTGACTGCAAACGACCACCTTTGAAACACAACTGAAACGCAACTCACGGCTGCGCTGACAAGGGCATTCACCTCTTTATTAGTAAACCCATTTTATTTTTTGGTGGATGAAAACATTGTGTCAATATGCTATGTCTATGTTCGCCTTATTCACCCGGAACGTTCTAAAGACGTTGAGGGGTACACTTCAGGGGTACATTCGGCAACGCACCAGCTGTCATGCCGCCTCACTTTTGTGTGCCCAAATGTTCGTCCTCAAAGAGAAAAAAATCCTACCGTGGACAGACTTTCCACCGTTTCCCCAAAGAGCAGGCACTTCGCCGTGAATGTATAAATCACATCAAGAGGGATCCTGGTCCATATTTCAAGGTAAGATGCAAAATTATGTTCAATCATACGCATTAGCTAGCACAAATAAGCTAGCTCGCCAAACTTGTCATGACTCATGTAGCCTAATGACGCGAATGCCTCGGTGAAATAAAAAAAAAATATGAATGTGTAATTACACAACGCTACATTTATATGATATTTCCAGATCGCTATTTTCAAGATTAGGCTTTTAATTGTGTGGTAAGCGATCCGATGGCCATTGATTTTGTGCTACCAGAACCAGTAGCATAGGCCTACTTGATTCCCTGATTGTCGCTCCCAACGCAGGACGCTCCCCGGTCAGCTCGCTCCCACTAGCCAGACTATCGATCCCACCGCCATATAACGGAGCTAGTTATCTTTTTGATGTTAGTTTTTTGTTTCTAACCCTAACCCTAAACCTAACTCTAAACCTAACCCTAACCCTAAATGGCTTGTATGTGGCAGTGTATGATAATACGTGAAATATAATCGGGTGGGACTACACGTCCGGGAGTGATAGAAACACCTGGGACTACACGTCCGGGAGCGATCTCAGTTGGGAGTGTCCATCTACCTCCCGGCCTACTTGTGCCAAAATCAAGTTGTTTTGCTAACGAACTAAAATGCATACCCTGGTATTTATGGTTACAGATCAACGCTGAGACCAAGGTTTGCTCTGAGCACTTTGAGAAGCAGTGTTTTGTAAAGACCGCCCGTGGTATCACAAAGCTTATAAGGATGCCGTGCCACTTTGTTCGCCTGGACTTCAGAGAGGCCAAAGAGGAGAATCATCATTCGCAGACCGAGGTTAGTTTGTTCAGTCAATATTCAACTGACATGTGTTTAGCAACCCTCTAATAATAATAATAATAATAAACTGAGCATAACCGCGTTCGTCCCGCGACCGTTCCGCCTTGGTATGTTTTGACCCCTTACATATCGCACGAAGCAAAGCGCTCAGGCCTGGGCAGGTTGCCGTGGCAACGCTTCGCACAGCCCTGGCTGGTAGAGCTGTGAAGGATTTTGAATGCCAGGCAGCCAGTAGGGTACAGGGTACAGTACAGGGTACAGTACAGGGTAAGCTCGCTTTTATGCTGTTATTGAGAATTTGATTGAATGAGCAGGCGTTGTAAACTATTCTATGCATCAAAAAGCCCTATGTTCTGCGCAGTGCTCCTCCCTCCGAGTCCAGTGACTTTTTAATAACTCACTTTTCTAAAGTTTTAACTTGGATTTCTGTCACGTTTAAACGCCACCGCTCCTGGATCTCTCTCTATGCTGTGCCCTGCCTAGTATTTCTGAGTCCCCTGAAATAGGCTGTCTGCATTCTCTTTTTTAATGCACTGGGCCCTTTCTTTCAAATTAGTCAGTTTGTTTCAGATCTTGTCATTTCTGCTATAGGTGACTGCTCAAGATGTGGCTTCCTGTAGTTCAGAGATAGTTTTCAAAACTGCCTCAAGCTTATGTAGTAGTGTTAAGAATAAACAGGTGTGGAACATATGGCCTATATTTGAATAGTTGTGGGAATAACTGTGGGAACATGGAGCAGCAAGAATAAGCTGTGGGACCAATGGGCTGTGGGAACATAGAGCAGCTGACCCCCAACAGGGTCTTCATGGTTGTATGACCTGAATACATTTGACTTCTACTCTTTTCCACTATTAGACGCGCCTTTGTCCTGCACCTGGCCTCAGCGAGGTGGGATGTGCATACTCTTACTTTTATAAAAATGTTGTATATTGACCACTAATTCTGTGCATGCTGTCATACAGAGATGATGACCCATTCCTGAAGTTGGACGCCAGAATGCAGGAAGGTGCTGTTTAAGAGCCTAGGTAGGTATTTGCTCTCAAGACACTTGTCTGCGACAATTTAGGAAACACTATCAAAGTGTGTGAATGACAAAGACCAGCTTACAATGTTTTCTCTTCTCTTTTCTTTTGTTTCTGTGCTGTGTGGGACATGTTTGACATGTAAATAGACCACTAGGCTAGTTCAGTTGTTGGCGGTGGATTTATGTTGATTATAAATACAAGTCCTTTAGTAGGCTAACTAATTAATATGAGCATGACCTACTGTGTCATGCTAAACAAGCAGGAAGCTGGGCATTCTTGGCGACTCTGAGAACTATAATACAGGCCAAGTCGTCATTGTTATAAGATGGTAATAACATCATCAAATATTTGCCCTGTTGAATGGATGTACGTTTTTGCGTCACATCCTGTTGATGCTACAATTACGTGCACTGTTACATCAAGATCCATGAACTTGTCAGCAGTGCAGCCAGCCTTCTTTCTATGGTCGTAATGTAATCGTTTACAGCTCTCGAAATGAGCAGACAGCTCAGCTGCTTGGTGCATACTCTTACCAATCGGTCTATATTATTCCCTCTTGCATTATTTATTTTCAGGCGGTGGAAGAAGCACTTGCAGGTATGCTACCGACCAGGCTCCTCAACATCAATCCGAGACGGAAGATGAACCGGGATGAAGCAGTTAGATTGAGGTAAACATCTACACACCCCTGTTCAAATTCCAGGTTTTTGTTACGTAAAAAAATGACAGAAAACAAACTTAAAGCTTTAAAAGGAAAGAATAGAAAATAAAAAACTTCTATCTACATCGTTGCATAAATATGCACACCCTTAACCTAATACCTTGTTGCAGCACCTTTGGCTTCTATTACAGCACTCAGTCTTTTTGGGTAAGAGTCTATCAGCATGGCAAACATAGAAGTGACAATATTTGTACACTTATCTTTGCAAAAGTACTCAAAATCTGACAGATTGCGAATGCATCTCATCTGCACAGTCCTCCTCAGATTGCCCAACAGATGTTCCGTGTCATACAGGTCTGAACTCTGTCTGGGTCTTTCCAAAACCTCAATCTTATTCTAATGAAGCCATTTTTTGTTGATTTTTGGCATTTGCCTAAAAGTAATTGTCGTTCTGAATGATTAAGGTAATCCGCATCATTACCTTTCTAACAGGGGGCAGTATGTTTTATGCCACTACAATGGCCCCTGTGGAACTGTTCTAAATTCCAACCTCCCAGTTACAGCTGAAGAACGATAATCACATAGCATGATGCTGGCACCTTCATGCTTCACTTTACGCTTGGTGTTACCTTGGCAATGAGGTGTTGTTACCTTTTGTAATTATGTCCAAAATGTTAAACCTCGGTTTCACCTGACCATAATACATCTTCCCACATGCATTTGGGAGATTACAGAAATATTTTTTGCAAAATGTACTCCACCAAGATTGAACTTTTTGGTCATAATTCGAAAGGGTATATTTGGCAAAAAACATCACCCCAATAACACCATACTTAAAGTGAAGTATGGTGGTGGGAGGGTTCTTTTGTGCTGTTTTTCTTCAGCTGTCACTGGGGCCTTCATTAGGTAGGAGGCAATTATGAACATTTCCACAGGGGCTGTGGTAGTGGCACAAAATCTTCGCCCCCCTGGTAGAAAGGTGAAGATGCAGAGGAACTAATCTTTCACAACGACAATTTCCCTAAGCGCACACCTAAATCTACTAAAGACTGGCTTCACCAAAATAAAATGGAGGTTTTGGAATGGCCCAGATTGGGGGCCTTGTTGGGTGATCTGAGGAGGACTGTGGGAGATTGCACTCGCAATCTTTCTGATTTGGAGGGCTTTGCAAAGAGGGGTGAACGAATATTCAAGTGAAAAGAGAAGTCCGCGACACTGCTTGTCTATTTATTATTTAATCGAGCAACGTTTTGACCTTCAGGTCTTCATCAGGCAAAGACACTTTGCCTGATGAAGACCTGAAGGTCGAAACGTTGCTCGATTAAATAATAAATAGACAAGCAGTGTCGCGGACTTCTCTTTTCACTTGGATTTACTCTCATTGTCCTGCACCTGGCCCATCGAGTGGGATGTGCACACATCTACTTCTCTGAGGGTGAACGAATATTGCCATATTAATGTGTGCCATGCTGAGACTCTTACCCACAAAAGACTGTGCTGTAATGAAGGCCAAATGTGCTGCAACTAAGTATTAATTTAAAGGTGTGTACATTTTTGCATTGCATTGCATTGAATAATAGTTTAGATTGAAGGAGGGAAAAGCTGTGAATTTATTTGTCTCTCTGTCATTTTTTTACATCACAAAAACCTGACATTTGAAGAGGGGTGTGTAGACTTTTGGGAGCCACTGTACATGTAGAAATTATGTGTTCATATCACTAACCCTCTTGGTTTAGCACGATAATGAAAAGAACTGTGAGCAAAAATGTGGCTAGCAGAAAACCAGAGTGGCTAGTGACTTGGGAAAACCACTAGCCACTGTGGCCGGAGAGCAAAACATTATAATGTCAAACCCTTGTCTGTACCCAGACATGGGTTCTACCAGCTGTACGGATACCCAAACACAGCCTGTCACATCGTATGCAAAGCGCAAGTCTGAATTAAAATTTCTAAACGCATGTACGTAAAAAGTGGACCACAGTCACCTTGTAGTTTGAATACTTTTACTTGAAGGAGAGGATTGTGCACATCCCAGAGAAAGGTGCAGTACGAAGGTCAACTGTAGTTTTCAGAGTGAGGAGTCTGCACACTTAGAATCGTTTTTGTTGCGTTTTATTTTTTCATGGCAGGATACGTTTCTACCTCAACAGTCTTCTTCAGATTCTCAGATTCAGATTTTTCATTGTTTTTGGACAAGTTGGGTAAGACTGTATTATGTGCCAGTGCTTGAGTATTACCTGTTTGATTTCATTTGCCAACAATTAGAATTATTTTACACTGTCTGGACAAGATGTAGAAAACTACTACTGACCGACAGTGATATGTCATGTTCTTAATACTGTATATCCTGTCATTACAGACAAGGCGGCCGGAAACTTTGATGACCTCAATGACACTGGCTAGGTGAAGGACATCAAGAAAATGGCATCCGGTCACCAGACATCAGCTCATAAGCCACAACGCCATCAACCATTTTGCGCCAAAAATGAAGCCGTTCACATACCATGGCATCCTAAGCAGGTAATTTCATACCTCTCAGTAACCTCAGAATGTTGCTGGTGAAGGAGAACATCCCGTTCAATATCAATATTACACAGAATAAACAAAATCATCACTTCCCATAATTTCTACCACATGTTTCAATAGGCAGCACCACACTACTGTGCAACAGTGAGAGAGAGCGGGCAAGGACAAGTAAAACGGACCTACACTACAGCAAGACTTTGACACTTCTCCACGTGAGAGGCAGCCATCGGAGGAGATGATCCGACGCCATCACAGCCGATTTCCAAAATTGTACACCAAACTCTGTATGGGCGTGTGTGTGTGTGTGTGTGTGTGTGTGTGTGTGTGTGTGAGATATTGTAAAACTTTTCAGTCCTTCTTCTATACTATACAGTGTATAAATATGCATGTGAAAACCTAAATATGCATTAAAAACCATTACTGAGGTTAAGAAATGCATTATAACAAATACATCTGATTCAGGTGTACTGTACATTGAAATGTCTTTATTTGCCACAAATACATCACATCCTGGAAACCTGTACAATGTGTGGATTCAAAGGTCTGCCAGATCTTTGTGATGGCACAGGATTGCAGTGGAACCCAAACATAGCCTAGGAGCTCCCACGCCATCTCACCAACTGCCGATATGCAGTATGCCTGAATTTCCTGTACAGCAAAGAAATGTAGAGATTGTGCCTTCATCGAGAATAGGTCATTTGGAATCACAACAATTATTCAATTTACTTTGTGCGTGTGGTGTAGCTATTGCTGTTATTATGTTACTACTAGTGACCCATTTAGTTGAGCTTAATAGTCTACATGACATCTCTGCACTTGTGTTACCACTATTGGGATTGGCTGCTCCCTAAATGAAAATGAGAAAAACTTGCCCGGATGAAATGTTATGAACTGTGTGCGTTGTGCTGCTTGCTGAAGTAACATGACACCCACATCACCTTCCAGAAATAAAGTGTATACAGGCTACCTAACCAGAGTCCTAGAGACCTGTTGCTGCTGTGTGATGAAATCCAGGCAAAGACCCACCTGCTTTGGCAATTGCTGCAACATGTAAAAAAAGGTAGACAGATTAGGCCCCTGTAGATATGGCATGTGTAGATGGATTCACTTAATTCTTTAACCACTTAAATGGCTTGGGTCAGACAAGCTGGGCTGCACACTGACCTCTTCCATGTTGCCCATGTGGTTTCGTTGGCTGTGTGTGACCACCTCCGTACAGGGGCAGATTTATTTATTTATTTATTATTATTTATTTATTTATTAAAATGTCTGCACCTTTTTATTAAATGTATTGCATTGCACTGGTATCACATTGCATTAAATGTACTAGCCAAGTGACACAAACAGAGCAGGTAAATACAGTCTTGATCTGTACCATTTATGTCACTTCTTAAAGATTCAATTATTCAACTCTATATTCGAAGAGGCCGGTATTGCGCTACCATTTTCCATGAACCAGTCAACTTCTGGGAGTCATTGCAGTACTTTGAGAAAGTGATCTTACTTTCTAGCCTAATCATTCATTGTGCTTGTGTCAGTATTGTAGTGTCATTGGTTATTTACAGTGTGTCGACGCCATCTACTGGATACTCCACGCACGGTTCATTTTCTATCCACTTAATCATTTCATTCCAAAGCACAGAGTGAGCTCTTTGATGCAATGTAGGCTAAATTCACCCAGAGCTCTAGTTGTGTATACCCGTTGGATCGCTGAATACATAGCCTACATTAAATCCATATTTCAGCCGGTCTCAAGTCAACTGCGGCCGTCTTGCCCAGTGTCGTCACCAGCTATGGAGAACAGTGGCAAAATGAATGATTGTTCCAACCGATTTCAATAAAGGGTTTCTGATCTGACCGCTTGAATTGACTATCCAGCTCCCTCTTTTATTGCAATGCTTACCAGCAAAAGTATCAAACACACTTGAATCCTTACACATTACAAATATCTGACTGGACCATCGTAGGAAACAGGTTTGTACCGGTAGGCCTATGTCTCTCAGTCATGCATCATGCACGGAGCTGGATTTCAGTGAAACATTGCACTTACAACATGTTAACTTAAGGTCTATGTAAACGTGCATTTTGGTCTTCTTTGCAAAACAACTATGTCATCATGCCAAATACCTAGCCTGCTAACTTTAAGCTCTTAAAACACACTCGTCGTGAGCAAAATGAAGCTTGACAGGAATAGTCCTAGGCTACAACACGAACCATATTCAGTTGATGAAATGTCTACTCACTTTATTCCTCATCTGCTGTCTGCGAATCTCAACAAGTTCGCCCATGAAACAAACATATGTATTAAAAACAATGCTTTATAAAAATGGGTAAGAAATAGAGGTAAATGCCCTTGTCAGCAACCTTCAGTCATTCCACTCGTCAGTAAACGCGAGCTGCAGTCACCGTAGCAACGATATAAACAATTGATCTTGATATCTGTGTATGACTATTTCGGACTAAACAAACTTCCGCCTCGTTGGTTATGCTAATCAGTGGGAGGAGATAATTTAAATATTCATATTTCTGCTCGCGCGCGTGAGGAAATTCATGTCACCTCTCGCGCGTGAGGCGGTGTTTGCGCGCGCGTGGCAGCGTTTGCGCGCGCGCGCAGAGCAAAATCGCGCGCGCGACAGTGTCTACGCGCGCGCGCAGAATAAAATACCTCGCGTGTGCAGTAAGTGGCGCTCGTGGACCTTTTGTCCACATTATGACGCCATACGAGACCACCATCCTATCACCTGACTAGTGAAGAACATCTTGAATATATCAAAGCAAAAAAATCTAACAAGAAGCCTGCAAAGCCAGCCGACAACCCATGCAAACAGCTGAAAGGCGAAAAGCACATCACTTTGCAAGGCCTGCAAAGCCCAATATGGTGACCCCAATGACCCAAAGGCCACAGAGGAATGGATTAAGTGTGGACTATGTTCTGCCTGGTTTCATGAGGGTTGTGGTGAACTAAATGGCATCTGTGCTGATGATGGTTTTATTTGCAAAGACTGTGTTTGAACATATTGTACCATTCTTTTCACTTGCCTATTTATAGGCATTTTAAGTGTGTTTGCTTTCATGTCATGAATCACTTTCATAGTGTTGTAATTAATACTTTTTAACTATTTAAAATGTTTGAATTACTATTGTTTTAAATATCAGTTGCTGTCTAGTTTAAGACACGAATTCATTAATTAAGACATGAATTAATTGAATGAATACTCCGCGCCACCAATTCCAGTGCACTTACAAGTAGGACTACAGTTACCGCGACGTAATTTAAAAAAAAAAAAAAATTAAGTGTTTACTACAGCCTGTAGCCTACTTCATTTGAAATATCTGTATGTTGTTCACTTCTTTATACATTAAAATTGATGATGGAGTACTATTTTGTGTTGTTATTTCAGTGGCCCATATTACCTGATTGCTGGCCCGCTTTACCAGATGGGCTGGCCCACTTTAACTGAAGCTGTTCGTTTTCAAAAAGTTGGCACAACAAATGTTTAAAGACTTCTAGGGCCTAAATATTGATACTTTATAAAATAATTTCAACATGAAATGATAAAAAAGAGTCATCATTAATCATATACACATTGATAATACATGGGTGGTGGGATTTTTTTGTGTCCCATGCAATTTACCAAAAAGTGGCCCACTTTACCTTAGTTCACCCTAGTTGTTACATACAATTTTGAATTCCCTTTGATTTACCATGATTGAGTGTATATAAGACATAGTTTTGTCATTAAAATCATTCTATAAGTTCATGACATCAAGAAATATGTATTGGCTGTAGTCTCAATCTAGCACTCCAAGAATTACGGCTATTGAAAATTGACCATATTGTAACGACCTATGGTCTAGGTTGAATGTTGGTTAAATGTGTGTTGATCAATTGCCAATATGTTCTCTTGTTGTGTGTTGTCCCTTTACCTTGTCCCCTGTCTCCAGTGCTGCTGTGTTATTGTTTTGTTATGGTGGGATTCTGCATTCTGGGGGGCGGGGGGCTAAGGGTTAGAATGTTGCAAGTTCGGATGTTCTGGGCGCGACAAGTTTCCCCTGTAATGTTAAGCTGCGTTGTTTTATGCTCCCGCTGTTTGGGGAGATAAATAAACATTCCTGAGGAATAACCCCTTCTTTCCTCGTCCTTCTGGTTTCCGGAAACGCTACAATTGGTGTCAGAAGTAAAGCGGTTTGTTTATTTTATTTTTTTTCCTCACGTTTCATTTCGTTTAGGGTCAGTGACGTTTGGGCTAGCCGAGTATCAGTGACAGTTAGCATCTGGCTTGTCATTCTTGGGCGGCGTTTGTGATCGTTGCGTCCAGATTTTTTTTATAAAACATTATTTCGTTTTTGACTACGTGACATTATGGAGAGGGTTCCTGGCGTGAAGGTGAAGAGGGAGGCGGAAAGTGATCCGGAGTTGGGTTCATCATCGTACCACAGACTTTTATGGACTCGGTCCCAGCTGAGGGAGGAGACGTTGAGGTTGGCTGCGGCAGCGGGAATGTCACGTTCGAGTACTGGCCTGGAACCTCTGCGCGAGGGGAGAAGAGTTCCAGCTGCGAATGTAAACAAACAACATGGCGGCGCCCGCAACACCTCGGCGACAGCAGCAACCCTGAAGACACCCAAGTATGCAGGCAAGTCGGAGTGGGAGGCTTTCCATGCCCAATTTGAACTGTTAGCACAGGCTAGTGGGTGGACTGTACAGGACAAGGCCCTTCAATTAGCACTGTGTCTCACGGATGATGCTTTACAATGCTTGCTGTTATTGAGTCCTGCAGAGAGGCACAATTATGGGGCATTAGTAGGGGCTCTGCAAAGGCGTTTTGGGCAGTGCGTGCAGCCGGGACTTTTTAAGAATGAACTCAGCAACCGCTGTCGGCTGCCGGGGGAACCACTGCGGGTCTTGGCCAATGAGATCGAGAGCCTTACCCGGCGTGCCTACTCTCACATGCCCCCAGATGTACAGAGTGAGTTGGCGCGGGACCAGTTTATTAGGGCTTTGTCCCCCGCTGAGCTGCGCGTACAGGTCCAGCTAGAGCACCCACAGTCCCTGCAGAGTGCCTTGGAGCTGGCCGTGTAGAGGGAGATCGTGTGGGGTGTGTCAGGCGATGGCAGGCGCGGTGAGGACACCCCTACAGCCAGGGCCGCGATGGGGACCACTGTGGCGCCGGAGAAACCAGCGTGGGTGGCGGAGGTCACGGAGCTGATACGCGCTGTGTCCTTGCAGACAGCGCGGAACGCGCGCCCAGGGCCTAGGTTGTGCTGGGGGTGTGGCCAGCCAGGGCATCTCCTCCGGCAGTGCCCCAACTTACCCAATTCTCCGGGAAACGGTGCGGGGTTCGTATAGGGGAGGCTGTACGGACCCCAGCCCCAACCCCCTCCTCTTCGTCGTCTGCGGGAGGGGCCCGGCGGCGCCGACGGGGAGGTCCTGCCTCATCTCCCCTTGAAGCAGACGACAGCTCGCCGCCTGTTTCCTCCCCCTCTTCCTCACCGGCAGGAGGGGCCCGACAGCGCCGACGGGGAGGCCTTGCCTCACCTCCCCCTGAAGCAGACAACGACTCGCCGCCTGTTTCCTCCCCCTCTTCCTCACCGGCAGGAGGGGCCCGACAGCGCCGACGGGGAGGCCTTGCCTCACCTCCCCCCGAAGCAGACGACAGCTCGCCGCCTGTTTCCTCCCCCTCTTCCTCACCGGCAGGAGGGGCCCGTCAGCGCCGACGGGGAGGCCTTGCCTCACCTCCCCCCGAAGCAGACGACAGCTCGCCGCCTGTTTCCTCCCCCTCTTCCTCACCGGCAGGAGGGGCCCGTCAGCGCCGACGGGGAGGCCTTGCCTCACCTCCCCCCGAAGCAGACGACAGCTCGCCGCCTGCTTCCTCCCCCTCTTCCTCACCGGCAGGAGGGGCCCGACAGCGCCGACGGGGAGGCCTTGCCTCACCTCCCCCCGAAGCAGACGACAGCTCGCCGCCTGTTTCCTCCCCCTCTTCCTCACCGGCAGGAGGGGCCCGACAGCGCCGACGGGGAGGCCTTGCCTCACCTCCCCCTAAAGCAGACGACAGCTCGCCGCCTGTTTCCTCCCCCTCTTCCTCACCGGCAGGAGGGGCCCGACAGCGCCGACGGGGAGGCCTTGCCTCACCTCCCCCCGAAGCAGACGACAGCTCGCCGCCTGTTTCCTCCCCCTCTTCCTCACCAGCGCCAACCTACGGCAGCCTTCCCCCTTTGGATGTGGTGGTAGTCGGTCGCACCTGCGTTGGGGACTTTTGCCACATACCGGTGACTGTTGAAGGGGTCCCCTGCACGGCCCTTGTAGACACCGGGTCCACAGTGACTCTGGTGAGGCCGGATGTGGTGCCCGACCATACCCCACTGGAACCCACCACTGTGCAGCTGCGCACGGTCACGGGTGGGTTGGCCCCAATGAAAGGCCGGGGCATGTTGACTCTGACCGTGGGAGGGAGGGTCATCCGTCATCCTGTGTGGGTGGCGAGTGTGCAGGACCCGTGCATACTGGGGTTGGACTTTTTGAAGGCTACGGGCTGTCAGCTTGATCTGGGTGGGGGCACGCTGAGCTTCCGAGAGGGGCCCGCCCTCCAGTTGTCAGCCTTGTCGGCCTCAGCGTCGGGGCCCGTAGCCCTGGCCGCCCGCGATGTTGCCACCTCTGTGCCTCGGGTCGGTGTTACTCCCCAACGCCCTCAATCCCCACTCCAACACTCCGCTGCCCCCCTGCCGTCACCCTCTCAGGTGGCAGGGAGCCCCAGGTCATCTACACCCGGCGGGGTTGCACCGGTTCCTGCCAGTGGGAGCTGTTCGTCCCCCGCTCCGCTTCCCCTGAGGGAGGAGGCCCCGCACTCTGCCCTGGTGGAAATATGGAGGGAGAACTGCGAGGGCCTGGACACCCAGCAACAGGAGCAGTTGTGGGGGCTCTTGTTCGAGTTCCGGGACAGTTTTGCACAGGGTGAGAACGAGGTGGGGCGAACCCAGCTGGTGGAGCATGAGATCAACACTGGGGACGCTCGCCCTGTAAAGTGCAGACCCCGTCGACTTCCGCTGGCACGCCAGGAGGCATGCGACCAGGAGGTCTGGAGAATGCTGCAGGCTGGCATCATTGAGCCTTCGGACAGTCCCTGGGCCTCACCCGTGGTAATGGTACCCAAAAAGAACGGTACGTGGCGCCTGTGTCCGGACTACAGGCCCTTGAATGGGGTGACCAGGAAGGACTCGTACCCATTACCACGGGTGGACGAGTCTCTGGACTTGGTGTCTGGGTCCTCCTGGTTCTCTTCTTTGGACCTCCGCTCCGGCTACCACCAGGTGCCCCTATCACCCGACGCAGTTCCAAAGTCGGCTTTTTGCACGGGACGGGGCCTCTGGCAGTTCAAGGTCCTCAGCTTCGGTCTGTGCAATGCTCCAGCCACCTTTGCCCGACTCATGGACCGGGTACTGGCTGGCGTCCCTCGCCAGGAGTGCCTGGTCTATTTGGATGATGACATCTTGGTTCACGGCGGCACGTTTGAAGCAGCGCTGGAGTCACTGCGTCGGGTGCTGGGAAGGATCCGAGGTGCCGGCTTGAAGCTCCACCCGGACAAGTGTCACTTCATGCGGCGACAGGTGACTTTCCTAGGGCACCGAGTGGGGGGGGGAGGGCATCAGCACATTGGAGGACAAGGTGGAGTCTGTGAGCAGCTGGCCTGTCCCCACCTCTCCGGCGGACGTATAAAGTTTCCTGGGCCTGGCCTCGTATTACCGGAGGTTTGTACGAGGGTTCGCGTCTATTAGGGCTCCCTTGCTCCAGCTGCTGCAAAAAGACCAGGACTTTTCGTGGACGGACAGCTGCCAGGCTTTTACTCGACTGCGCCAGGCCCTGTGCGAGGCTCCCGTGCTGGCCCCACCAAACCCCTCCCTGCCGTTTGTTCTGGACACTGATGCTAGCGGGGTGGGCGTCGGAGGGGTGCTGTCCCAGCCGGGGGCGGAGGGAGAAAGAGTCGTGGCGTATTTCAGTCGGACTTTCAACAAGGCTGAACGGCGCTACTGTGTCACCCGCCGTGAGCTCCTGGCCGTGGTGCTATCCCTACGCCACTTCCGTTATTACCTGTGCGGCCTGCCTTTCACCCTCCGGACTGATCACTCCGCTCTGCAATGGCTCATGTCTTTCAAGGAGCCAGAGGGGCAGGTTGCCAGGTGGTTGGAGGAGCTGCAGTCCTACAACTTCACGGTGGTGCACAGGGCCGGGGCGCAACACGGCAATGCAGACGGTTTCTCTCGTCGCCCCTGTGCTGCAGAGGGGTGCCACTACTGCGAGCGCAGGGAGCAGCGTGAGCGGGAGTTATGCGAGCAGGAACACCAGCTGGCCGTGCGGCATGCCAGCACCGTCACCTGCAGGGAGCTGCAGGCGGTGGACGCGCCGGAATGGAGGCGACAGCAGGAACTGGACCCCAACGTGCTGCCGGTGCTCCGGTGGGTGGAGGAGCGGCAGAGGCCGCCGTGGGAGGAGGTGGCCAGGCTCTCTTTAGCCACCAAGGGCCTCTGGGCCAAGTTTCCTGCCCTCCATCTGCAGGACCGCGTGCTGCAGAGGGCGTGGAAGGAGCCGGCCACGGGGGAAGAGCTCTGGCAGGTGGTGGTCCCCAAGGGCCTGAAGACAGCAGTGTTGGAGGCGGTGCATGGGACTGCAGGATCGGGGCACTTCGGGGTGGGTAAGACCCTGCGCCGCCTTCGACGGGGGTACTACTGGGGCCAATTCCGCCGGGATGTGGAGGACCTCTGTCGACGCTGTGACCCATGCACGGCAAGGAAAGGCCCAACCGGTCAGTCCCATGCCCCTCTGCAGCAACATCTTGTAGGGGCCCCCATGGAGAGGGTGGCCGTGGACGTGATGGGCCCCCTTCCCCGCACCGACAAAGGTAACACCTACACCGCATTTCACATTATTACGCAAATGACATTTTTTTCCCTTTTCCCAAATAGTCAATAGAAATGACAGTCGTCATAATTTTCAAGTAATCAGCCATTAGAGTACAATTCAAAAATTTTTGAATGAACCTTCCAATGATAACGGTATTTTTTTAAATAATAAAAAACTTAAAATGCCCAAAATGCTCTGTTCCAAATTATTACGCAAAACAGTTTTGTAGTGTTGTAATACAAATTTCTTTCTTTTTTTCCCATTTACATCAAAACAGTTGGCATTTGGTACCTTCTAAATTACATTTCGATGTTCAAAACTTGGTCATAAGCTGTAACTGGAATGCTGCGTTTAACATTGAAGTCAATGGCAGGACATTGCATGGAAATTATGGAAGCCCAGATATCCTTGATGCTTTGCTCTCAGCTGTTTTTGTTTGTTTGGTCTGGTGACCCACACTTCACTCTTCAATATACCTGTAGATTTCCATGCCACGTGTAGGTGCTTTGGAGGTGATGACATTCAAACTCACCAGACATAGCATCCCATTCATTTTCAATGGCGTTTTATGTCTGGTGCGTTAGAATGTCATCACCTCCAAAGCACCTAAACGTGGCATGGAAATCTACGGGTATATTGAAGAGTGAAGTGTGGGTCACCAGACCAAACAAACAAAAACAGCTGAGAGCAAAGCATCAAGGATATCTGGGCTTCCATAACTCCCATGCAATGCCCTGCCATTGACTTCAATGTTAATCACAGCATTCCAGTTACTAAGACAAAGAGCTTATCACCAAGTATTGAACATTGAAATGTAATTTAGAAGGTACCAAATTCCAACTGTTTTGATGTAAAAGGGAAAAAAAGAAAGAAATTTGGATTACAACACTACAAAACTATTTTGCGTAATAATGTGGAACAGAGCATTTAAAGTTTTTTATTATTTTAAAAAATACCGTTATCATTGGAAGGTTCATTCAAAAACGTTTAAATTGTACTCTAATGGCTGATGACTTGAAAATTATGACGACTGTCATTTGTATTGATTATTTGGGGAAACAGCGAAAAATGTCATTTGCATAATAAAGTGGAATGCGGTGTACATTCTGTCTGTCATCGACTATTTTACCAAGTGGCCTGAGGCGTACGCCCTTCCCAATCAGGAGGCAGAGACTGTGGCTAATGCCCTAGTGCAAGGCATATTTAGCCGATTTGGCCTGCCTGACACCCTCCACAGCGGCCAGGGGAGGAACTTTGAGTCCCGGGTGTTCTCAGCCATGTGCAGTCGCCTGGGCATCCACAAGACCCGTACCTCCCCGCTAAGGCCCCAGAGCGACGGCCTGGTGGAGAGGCTCCACCGTACTCTGTGTCAGCAGCTGGCCATACTCACCTCTGAGCATCAGCGAGACTGGGACGAACATTTGCCGTTGGTGCTCATGGCCTGCCGGTCCGCAGTTCAGGAGTCCACCGCCTGCACTCCCGCCCTTCTTATGCTGGGGAGGGAACTCCGCACCCCGGCTGAGCTGGCGTTTGGTCGTCCGCCAGACGCCCCGGCCGCTCCCCCCGGCCCCGAGTATGCCAGCCAGCTTCAGGCTCGCCTTGAGTCGGCTCATGCATTCGCAAGGGTGCAACAAGAGAATGCTGGCGCCCGGCAGAGGCGCAACTACGACATCAGGGCGAGAGGACGTCATTTCCAGCCGGGGGAGCTGGTCTGGGTCTACAACCCGCAGAGGAAAAAGGGCCGTTGCCCAAAGCTGGACAGCTCCTGGATGGGCCCCTGCCGAGTGCTGGAGAGGATGGGCGAGGTGGTGTACAGGGTTATGTTGCCGCCACGTGGCCGAAGGGTAGCGCTGCACAGAGACAGACTGGCCCCGTATCGTGGTAGCGCAACCCCCCAGTTCCCCGGCCCGCCACTCTCGCCGCCTGTCCCCCACCACGTCCCGACCCCCCTTCTCACCCCTCCAGGCCAAGGCTCGTTCCGGGGAGCCCCACCCCCGCCCCGGGGGGGTCCGGACCACAGCCCCACTCCCCGGCCCCCCACGGTGGCGCGCAGTGTCCAGGGTCATCATCCCCAGTGTCTCACCCTAGCCCACCCCCACCACAAAGCCCCTTAGCCCCCAGGAACCCCCATTCCCTGCCGGGCTCTCCAACAGGGCACACCAGCCCTGTTCACTCCCCGCCACCGCTGCCTCTTGAGTTGCGCCCCCCCTCAGGCTCAGGGATGCTCCCCAACGTGTCTCCTGCCTCCGCGGGAGTCACGTCCCCACCAGTGCCACCCTCCCCGGTGGCCCGCCCTCGCCGGGTGCGAAGACCTCCTCGGCGGTTGGCAGACTTTGTTTGTTCCCTCGGGGGCGAGGAACTTTGTGGTGGGGGGGTAGTGTAACGAGCTATGGTCTAGGTTGAATGTTGGTTAAATGTGTGTTGATCAATTGCCAATATGTTCTCTTGTTGTGTGTTGTCCCTTTACCTTGTCCCCTGTCTCCAGTGCTACTGTGTTATTGTTTTGTTATGGTGGGATTCTGCATTCTGGGGGGGCGGGGGGCTAAGGGTTAGAATGTTGCAAGTTCGGATATTCTGGGCGCGACAAGTTTCCCCTGTAATGTTAAGCTGCGCTGTTTTATGCTCCCGCTGTTTGGGGAGATAAATAAACATTCCTGAGGAATAACCCCTTCTGTCCTCGTCCTTCTGGTTTCCGGAAACGCTACAATATTAAGAATGCTTCATGTGTGCAAATGATGGAGGGGTTTGAAATTCTCCTATGCTTCCAAGCTCACTTGAAATAGACCCAGAAGACATGGTAAACTGTCCTTTGCTTACATGAAGTTGCAGAAGTCAATTAGTTTAAAAAAATATATATATAATCTTGCACACCCTGTGCTACAGTGAAAATGGACCATCCAACTTGTGTTATTGCCAACTTCAAAAGTCAGCCACCATGATGGCATGGGGGTGCAGTAGTGCATCGGTTAAGTTGTTCTCACTCATCTGTAGAGTTAAATACAGTGCTGAATGATATAAATGGGTTTTAAACAACATGAAAAGCCACTCATGCATTTTGAAGGGAGATCTTCAATTAATACTACATAGTAAGGACAAATTGAATTCTCTACTATGTTTTAACAGTTTAACTCCATCATAACGACAGCAGGTGATAAAATGGTGGGCTTTTGGTCAAGACCTGTCACACTGTAAGCACTACAGAAAGGAAAACACTGCAAAACATGACAAGGAATACACCCACCATTTAAGCTGGTGAAATCATGTCCATGATGTCCAAGATAGGAATTAACACTGTTTTTAATATAAAATCATCTAATCGGTTAATGTAATTAACTGTTAAAGGGACACTGTGCAGGAAATGGTCAAAAAGGTACTGCAAATATGCAGCTCATTGAAACTGGGCTGCCTATTGCCAAATTTAATCTTTACATGAAAGTTTACTAAGTAATAAACAAATATTTTCTGGTAAGGTCCAAGTACAGTCATTTTTGCAGCTAAAAATGGCTATTTTTGGAAATTCAAAATGGCGGACCATGGAGAAGATCCCCCTTTTCATGTATGAAAAGTGCATTTTTTCCAGTCATAGAATACTTAGAATTTGATGCTGGTGGTAAGTATTCATGAAAGGTAACATTAGTGTTGTCCCCGTCCCAACTCTTTTGAGACGTGTTGTTTTTATATAATCATGAATAGTTTTCTTTGTACCATTCTCCATCTAATGTAAGAGTCAGACGTTTTGAAAATGGCAATATTTTGTTCTTATCCGCAATTTACCTTGTGTCCCAACTTCTATGGAGTTGGGGTTTGTACTACCATAGTAGCCTACTTCTATGGCATTACACACAGTCAGCCATTAGTAATATAGTACCGGTAGGTCACTGTCATTCTGGTGACAATACATTTATAATGGGTCATGTTTTAACTGGTTAAAACATTCTCTACTTAATTATGTGAATAATATTACTTCCTGTTATTAAACAGCAACCCTGGCCCCAGAGCATGTCCATGAGGTCCTTTTCCTAAACAAGAATCTCAAAGTGAGACCGTTTCTGTTGTGAAAGGTGAAGTTTACTGATGAATTTCATGAGCTAAATAATACACTTTGGTAACTATTTTTTGCAACGTTCATTTGCACTTTTAACATTTGCACTTTTTTTACTTAATGGAAGATGGAGGCTTATGGTTGAAGTTTCTGGTGAATTTAATGAGTTAAATAACATACTTTGGTAACTATTTTTTGCAAAGTTCATTTGCACTTTTACATTTGCACTTTTTTTTACTTACTTGAAGCTGGAGGCTTATGGTTGAAGTTTCTGATGAAAGCGTTAAATAATATTCTTTCCTCAATATTTTTTGCAACATTCATCATTTGCACTTTTACCTTTGCACTTTTACTGACTGGAAGATGCAGGAATTTTTTATGTTAATACTTTGGTAAATGTGTTGAAAAAATATGAATTTAAGTTTTATAATACTGAATATTTTCTCAAATGTACAATCCTCTACAATGGTTACGTTTTTTTAAAGAGTAAGATGGAGGCAGTTTTGTTTACAGTTGCCTTGATTGTAATTGATTTAGCCTACAAAATAAAAACATGTCTTTTGCATAAACACTTAGTGGTTTCTTTTGCCTTAAGACATGTAAAAGTTTTTATCTTTTACCTGACATGTTTCGACGGTGTTACTTCCGTCTTCATCAGAGGGTCACTGTGATGTTGATGAGTGACGTGCTTTAAAAACAGCTGATGTTGTTGTGGAGGTGTGACCTCCCTGTCAATAATGACAGGTTGGTCACACCTCCTGCTGTTAGAGTTGTCCTCTTAGGATGGTGGTCCAGGTGTGTGAGAGCATGTAAGCCCCCTCATCCCAGCAGGAGGTGTGACCAACCTGTCATTATTGACAGGGAGGTCACACCTCCACAACAACATCAGCTGTTTTTAAAGCACGTCACTCATCAACATCACAGTGACCCTCTGATGAAGACGGAAGTAACACCGTCGAAACATGTCAGGTAAAAGATAAAAACTTTTACATGTCTTAAGGCAAAAGAAACCACTAAGTGTTTAAGTTAAACAGTTAGACATAATGAACTTAATTCATATGATAAACGCAAGTTACGGAAGAGATTGCGTAAAAGAGTTGCGGCGTTTGGAACAACTAACGAGGAAACGGGCACGCCAAAGAAACCATCTGCGATTCAATCTAAGATGCCGAGATGAAGGAGTAGTACCGGCAAGTCTGAACATCAAGACTCCAATCCCGACCAACAATGCAAGAAAAGCCGTCGACAGAGCGCGTAAGATCCTTATCAAGGAGAGGATTCGATGTACAAGCAACACCATCAAAACCATTAACGCGGAGTATGAAGGACGACTACAACGTTGGAAACAACAGTTCCCCCTCACCAACGAATTGGACACGCTTGTACAGGAACATCTCCACGGAATACATGAAAAAGAATTCACACAGACAAAAAAACGCCACATGAGGAAGTTGGAGAGGCTGGTCGCCAAGAAAGTACAACAGAAGCAGAACAACACTGAGACCAGAAAAAGATGGGTACACAACATATCGTCACACAAACTGACTCAAACAGAGCACAGCGTTTTAACAAGGGGCCTTAACTATGCCATAACACCGCGCAAAATCCCACACGAACAATTCATCCTCGCAACAGAACTGGCATGTGAAAGAATACCCGACCAAGGACAGAAATTACGCAATGAAGTAGCAGGCATTCTAAGATCGGCAAAAACACCACCCAGCAATATAACAAAAGCAGAGGAGAAAGCACTAAAAAACTTGGCCAAAAACAACAACATCATGATCCTGCCGGCGGACAAGGGCAGGACGACGGTCATCTTGGACTCAGAACAATATGAAACACAAATGTGCAATATGTTGGCAGACACGGCCACGTACGAGGTACTCAGAAAAGATCCAACAGAAGACAAAAAGAAAAAACTCAAAGCCATACTAAAACCACTACTGGACGCAAAGAAAATAGAAAAAACGGCATACAACAACCTTATACCCACAGCAAATATAACCCCACGGATTTATGGCACCCCCAAAATACACAAACCTGGAGCACCATTAAGACCCATTGTGGACAGCATCGGATCCGTCACTTACAACCTCTCAAAGGCCCTTGCAGAAATAATAAAACCAATGCTCGGCCAAACGGAACACTACTGTAAGAATGCCAAACACCTAGCCGAACAATTGAGAAAGGAGAAAGTGGAGAAGGATGAGATGCTAATTTCATACGATGTGGTGTCACTGTTTACAAAAACCCCAGTGAAGGCCACACTACACGTCATACAGCAACGCCTCGAGACTGACAGAACACTCAAAACACGCACATTACTGACAGCACAAGACATAAGCCAATTACTGAATTTCATCGCCACATCCACATATTTTCAGTTCCGTGGAACAATATACAGGCAGAAGGAGGGATTCGCCATGGGGGACCCACTCTCTGCCATAATGTGTGGGTTTTTCATGGAACACCTGGAGAAGGAGGCCATCACATCTGCCCCAGAAGAATGCAGACCCACGTTATGGCGGAGGTATGTGGACGACATTTTAGAGAAAATAAAAATTGGACGAACGCAACAACTAACTGATCACCTCAACTCCATAGACCAAACTGGCAACATACAATTCACACATGAGGAGGAGAAGGACAAATCAATAGCATTCCTGGACATTAAAATTCACCACACAGACGAGGGAGACATCAGAATAACCATCTACAGAAAACCAACACACACGGACCAATATTTACTCTGGACGTCCGAACACCCCATTGCGCACAAACTATCCGTTGTCAGAACCCTCTACGAACGCGCATCCATCATTACCGATCCCGACGAACGCGCAGCTGAAGAAAAACACATCCGACAGGCACTTGCAGCTTGCCAATACCCACCATGGGCCATTCAAAAAGGCGCCCTACAGGTAAAAACGAAGGAGGAAACACAAGGGAAGAAAAAGAAAAAGCAGTCCACACAAAAACCGGAAAACAAAGGAATGGTGATCCTGCCCTACATCAAAGGGATCACCGAACGCATACAGCGAGCCATGAAGAAACACAAGATACAAACGCCAGTAAAGCCACACACCAAACTACGACAGCTGCTAGTACACCCCAAGGACAAAATAGACCAACATAACAAATGCAATGTCATATATGAGATTCCGTGCCGGTCATGCAACAAGTCATATATTGGGGAGACAGGGAGGACATTCAACACAAGAAAAAATGAGCATAAAAAAGAATGTGAAAAGGAAACAGAACAAAGACATACAAGAGCAATAAAGGAGCGAGCCACACAGGAGAACCTCAAATCAGCCATAACTGACCACTGTAGGAGGGAAAATCATATCATGGACTGGGACAAGGCAAAAGTCATACAGCAAGAGAACAACAGATACCACCGCTGGATTAAGGAGTCTATGGAGATCAGAAAGCGTAGCCCAAGTACCATGAACAGGGATGAGGGGGCATACATGCTCTCACACACCTGGACCACCATCCTAAGAGGACAACTCTAACAGCAGGAGGTGTGACCAACCTGTCATTATTGACAGGGAGGTCACACCTCCACAACAACATCAGCTGTTTTTAAAGCACGTCACTCATCAACATCACAGTGACCCTCTGATGAAGACGGAAGTAACACCGTCGAAACATGTCAGGTAAAAGATAAAAACTTTTACATGTCTTAAGGCAAAAGAAACCACTAAGTGTTTAAGTTAAACAGTTAGACATAATGAACTTAATTCATATGTCTTTTGCATTGTGTTGCATGGAGATAATTTCATATATTGAATTAGGGAAGCCATCACGTCAAATAGAGTGCAAAATCTTGAGATTTTGGTCTCTCAACTTTCCACTAGGTGGCAGACATGTGGTAGGCTAGACCTACTTCAGGCAGAGCCGTATAGAGATACTCTGACTTCAGGCAGAGACTTCAGGTGTTACCAGCTCTAAATAAACTTTTATCACCAGCCAAAATGGTTAGTAGGCCTAGATGTTAATCTTACAAGCCAAACGCACACTCTAATCTAATCGGTCAAGTGGCTAGCCTAATAAATTTGTCTGTTCTACCAGCCAAACTGAATTTTCACCAGCGTTTGACAGCAAAATGTCAAGGATATCTGGGCTTCCAGGCTCCCATGCAAGGCCTCTGCCATTGACTTCAATGTTAAACGCATCAGGGCAGTGATTAATCTAGATCCGAACCAACGAAAATCTGGTCCGTTTGGTCCGAAACGTGGTAGGTCTGAATACGCCCAGTTAGTAGCCTCGCAAACGTAACGTGCGGCAAATAGCAGCAGCTGACGGTATCCAAAACTAAAGAGACGTTCGAAATAGAGAATCTAGTACTAGATTTCTGGCTACAGCGCGTTTCGAACCGCTATTGCCAAGGGAACCCGAAGCTAAAGGTAGGTCTGGTCAAACTATTTTGCTCGTCGCCGTGTTATAAGTACTTTTCTTGTTAAACGGTTTTTTAACAACTCTGATATCTGCGTGCTAAGACAGTGCCACAAACGTAGGCCTCCTCTGAACGTCAAGGCATGCGCATTCATCTAGGCAATCAAAACCACTGGCAGTCTGCAAACATTAGAAGTAGACATGAATTCATCCATCTAAAGTGCAGGGCCTCACCATAGCCTAGCCTAGGGGCCTACACCATGGTATCAAAAACACTATAAAACAAACAAAAAAGTAGGCTATAGGCAGGGCTCTAAATTAACTTTTTCCACCACCAGCCAATTTGGCTAGTGGACATTTTTTCTTACCAGCCAAACAGAAGTTCAACAAGCCATTTTATTTTCTCGCCAAAATAAACTATGCGTTAGGCTAGTTTTTTTTTTTTTTTTTTTTTTTATTATGGTCATTTTGTTCAACTATTTCTACAACACAGATACACCATAGGCCTGCATAAGCTACTATATGCCTACATAATAAGCATATTACAGGCTATACATTTTTTTCTTTTTTTTTTAACTTCTGCTTTATTTTTTACTTTCATTACTTAGGCATAATCAATTTGATTCGTTTTTGTTCAATTCCTCTGAAAACAGCTGAATCACATCACACAAGCCACTCACATAACAGACCTTTAACATAGGCCTACAGTAACCAAGCACACAGCTTAACACTACAAAACCTCACATAGGCCTACGCACACCCCAAGGAAGGAGAAGAGATGAGAGGAGAGAGGAGGAGCTCTTCTCTACCATGCGCAACAAAATGACAAGAAGCCTAGTTTAACTGAAAGTAAATATTATCTCGGGAATATTCGCTTCCGTTGTTACTTCGACAGCTTCGTCGTTGGTTGCTTTTTTTCTTTCCGATGGCGTGGGCTTTCCAACTTAGTTGCGCCAGGACTCGGAACATTTCAGAAGACAACTGAACTGACAGCTACGGTCACACTACTCTGACAGTCAGCTCTCCTCCTCTGCCCTTGTCGCTATTTCGTTCCACAGCCACTCATTTTTTAACGTCACTATTATTACGGTTACACCAACGCACAGAACCTTGCGCTAACCCCCGCCACATTCTCATCACTCGCACAAAACATAAGTCTACAGAACAGAAGTAGCTCTATGCATAATCTGCGTAACTCCTGTTATTGAAACGGCCAGGGCCTCGCTGCTTCAAAAATGCAGCCTGTTACAGCAATGTTCATATAGCAGTAGTGACGTTAAAAAGGTTGTAGCGAAAGCGACGAGAGCATAGGAGGAGAGCTGCCTGTCAGAATAGTGTGAGCGCAGCTTAGCTGACAGAATGTTTTCAATCCTGGCGCGCGCAACAGCATGGAGTTGCCGCTCGCTGCACTGGAAAGCCCACTGTGGGAGGCTACGTCGTGACGCCAGTGTCCATGGGTAATATAGGAAATCTCGCCGTCTAACGTTCGTCAGAGCAGCGGTTTACTGTTCATAATTTACTGTACTCGGGAACTACTAGCCAAATTGGCGGGTAGGTATTTTTTTCTACTAGCCAAAATGAATTTTCACCCCTGTTTGGCGTGTTGGCGTGTGTTAATTTAGAGCCCTGGCTATAGGCATAACAATAAAGACATTGTTAATTCAGTGTGACTAGGCCTATCTATGACTAGACCCAGCCATGACTCTACAACCTCTAAGTTATCTATCTCTCTTCTTCCTCTGCCTTCCTGCTATTGCTGCCTCTCCTCTCTACCTCTCCTTTTAAATCCATCTCTAACAATGATGTTTTTTCCCCCATTTGTTAAGCACTTTGAGTTGCATGCCTTGTATGATACAGTGCTATACAAATACAATTATTATTTATTATTATTATTAAAAATAATAAAAGATAATAATGAGAGGGAAAAAATTGACGGGAAAATGAATCAAACAACGAAAGATATAGGCCTAGGAACCTCAGACCAAATAATTAATAATTAGATCAATGCTATTCCCTGCCATAATGAAAGCAAAAATGCTTTCAATCTGGATTTGAAAATCGCAACAGAGCTGGCCTGCCTAATGTTCAGGGGAGGAAGCCCTGTGGCCAGCAGACTTCCTCGCACCTCAGGGATAAACGAGAGACCCGCATGCATGGACCATCCATCAATCAATCAATATTATTTATATAACTTAGCTCATTACCATACAAAACTGTCATTCAATGTAGTAGAGAGTTGAAAAAGAGCAGAACATTTTGTATTATAGTATTATATATAGTATAATTGTATTATAGATAGTATATTGTATTATAGATAGTAGATATGTTAACTAACTAACTATCACCAAAGGCAGATGAAAATAAAGCTGTTTTTAATTTCTGTTGGGGCTGTTCTAATTTGGACTGGAAGCTGTGGCATTATAATGCCTGAATGCCATTTCACCCTGTCTGGATTTGACCCTAGGCACGATCTAAGACATCTATTAGCAGCACTTTATTGTATTGTATTATAGATAGTAGATATGTTAACTAACTAACTACCACCAAAGGCAGATGAAAATAAAGCTGTTTTTAATTTCTGTTGGGGCTGTTCTAATTTGGACTGGAAGCTGGTTCCTGGCATTATAAATTAATGCCTGAATGCCATTTCACCCTGTCTGGATTTGACCCTAGGCACGATCTAAGACATCTATTAGCACTTTAGTTGTACAGTCTAATTCCAGTACAGTGTGAATGTCCACTAAAAATGTTGTTGGACCAAGTCTGTAAAGGAAGGCTTTGCACTCTGTGTGTAACTTATATAGCCTAATGAATTTTAGCCTTGTCAATACACTACTAGCCTACAGAACACAACATTCAGATTTTTTTTAGGAAGAATTGGGGACAACAAAGTTGAAGACAACGTAGAAGACTTGCTTGTTAAAAGCCAGTTTAAAATGTGTTATTTCCCTTCTTGCATTTTCAGGTGCAGGAAGAGAGCATAAGTCTAATTCACATGTGAGCCAGATTACTGTAAATGGCCCACGAATGCCAGTCTGCGATGGAGGAGAGAGAAATGCTACAGAAACATAACCCATCAATCAGTGAACCCCACGACAGTGTAAGAGAAAACAGTGCAGGGGACGGAAGCAAAACTATCCAACCAACAAGCAAGACAACCAACAACAGCCAACGGATAGACGACTTGGAGAAACTGATTGGTAGATTGAATAATGCCATGTTGACACTGGAAGAAGAAAACCTAAAATTGCACAAAAGATTGAAAAACAACATTGAGGCCAGAGCAAATGTAATACCGGATCACGGTGTGGACACCCGTTGTAAAGAAAGCCAAACGTTTCCCCTAGAGGGCACAGAGAGAAGTAGTTCAAATGCAGGTCTGTTACAACAAGATGACAAATATGGTCAGCTAAAAGCTGAGAATAGCCACCTCAAGAAGACACTTAAAGAGACAGAGAAATGCAGTAAACAGTATGCAAGAGATTTACAAAGGCTGCTCCAAAAGTATGAAGACATGAAAGCCCAGAATCAATTACTAGAGCAGTGCAACAAGCAGCTGGTCCCTGACAAAGGTGCTCTTGAGAAGAAACTAGACATTAGACATAAAGCAAAATCATCACAGACCAGTCGGAGCAGCCAGACAGAGGTCTGGCATGTTGACCCCAGTAGGATGCATGTGGAAACTGGACATGGCCGCAGGCTCTCTTCTGAGAATAGCATTGCTAATGATGGAGCACAACACACCAAACATTTAGCCGGGAATATCGGTGTGGAAGAAGAGCTTTCTGTTACTGAGACTGTGGCACACCTCAGGGAGAAGAACCGGCGGCTGCAGGAGGACTTGATACAGAGCATTGAGAGAGGCATCCAGACAGCAAATGTTGCCATGAGCCTGAAGGAAGAGCATGTCATCATGGAGGGCTGTCTGGAGACTATGAAGCATGAGAAAGACCTACTCCAGATGGAGGTTAGAAATCTACACCAGGACTACATTAACCTCAGCAAAAGCATTACTCTCCATCTGAGAGACGCTGGAGAGAGCAGCAGACCTCCGGAACTGTACAAATCCCATGCCCATACCCCTGATGTCCACGATGTTGCTCAATCTAACAGCATCAGCACAGAATTACATGACAGCACCTCTGGATCTCTTGGTTTCTCTGTGTCCTCTAAATCCCCAGTCATCAAGCAGAGCAACAGTACTGACAGCACTCTGAGGGACAGGGCATCCGAGAGGCGTAAATCCACTGGCTCTACCCCCAGCCTGGCCCCTGCTGAACACAGGAGAACCAGCAGAGGAGAAATGGAACGGTCACCGCAGGAGAGCCCAACGCAGATGGCCAAACATGTCCAAATAGGTATGATAGTGGACGCAACCATGAGACAGTCACTAACTTGGTAGCTCAACATGAATGCTTTTGGCCCCCATTAATATTGTGAGGGTGAGGTATTTTGAGTTTGGAGTAGCCTATGCTATACCACAGCCATTCAAATGTATACATTATAGGTAAATTGATCAATGAAAAAGGCTTACTTGCTGTTTTCTTCATTATATTAATCTAGTCATAATGAATGCTCTCCCCCACAGATAAAGACACTATTGAGAGGATCAGGATCCGATACGAGGAAAATGAGTTGAAGGACAGGGCATCCGAGAGGCGTAAATCCACCGGCTCTACCCCCAACCTGGCCCCTGCTGAAAACAGGAGAACCAGCAGAGAAGTAGAAATGGAACGGTCACCCAAGGAAAGCCCAACGCAGATGGCCAAACATGTCCAAATAGGTATGATAGATGATAGTGGACACAACCATGAGACAGTAACATCACTAACTAACTTGGTAGCTCAATGTGAATTTCATGTCATCAAGGTGAAGAATTTACGTAAATGCTTTTTGACCCACATTAATATTGTGAGGGTGATGTGTTTTGAGTTTGGAGTAGCCTACCACAGCCATGTAAGTGTATAGGTTAATTGATCAACGAAAAATGCAATACTTTGCATTATTGTATTAATCTAGTGATAATGAATGCTCTCCCCCACAGATAAAGACACTATAGAGAGGATAAGGAGCCGATACAAGGAAAATGAGTTGAAGAGAGAACAGAGACGTGTCAGCCAGTAACAGCAGCAGTATTAACTCTGAGAGGCCTGTTTTTGTTTGTTTGTTTATCGTTTGTCTGCTTGTTTTTTATTTGAGTGTTTCACATATTCTTCTCACTTATTCTTCTGTGGGAGTTTAAGTATTTGAGGTTACGGAAGTAACAACTTTGGAAAGCAGTGAAAGATGCTGTTCTGTACTTTAAAGGTTATAATTCTGTATTTTGTAAAGGTTGAGCAAGTCCTAATCCTACGATTTTTAAGAGGAAATAAAATAGAAATTTGATTTGGTTTGAAGTTTCTTTATTTGGTATTACCCTCACAGGCAGTGGGTGGGTATTTTTTTATCCACCGACACTCACAACACAAGTCTCTATGAAAAAAAATGTTCTGATTAAATTTTGGTATGAATTTCTGGTGTTCTGGTGAAGTATAAGGCCAGAGGTGTGGGGTTAATTGTGGGTGGTGATTTAGGCCTATTATTATTAGCTAACAGGTAATTTTGATCCTTTTTGATGACATATACTATTATTACTACACTACTACTACTACTACTACTACTACTATTATTATCATTATTATTATTATTATTATAATATAGTAAAGGGCAGTCATGGGTGTCAGACTTGTAGCCCAAAGATTGCCGGTTCGACTCCCGGGTTGGTGAGAGGAGTAATTAACCAGTGCTCTACCCCATCCTCCTCCATGACTTGGTTGGTACCACCCCGCCACACTGCTCCCTTGGGGGCTTCCCCCTTGCATGGGTGAGGCATGAATGCAATTTCGTTGTGTGCAGTGTGCAGTGAACACTTGTGTGCTGTGGAGTGCTGTGTCACAACGACAATGAGTTGGAGTTTCCCAATGGGCTTTCACTTTTCACCTTATTGTTATTATTTGCTATAGGGAATTTATAATCGCAAGCCTGTACAACTACTGTGTGAACAACGTGACATCATATTACAACATTTTATTCAGTCTGCAGTGCTCGTGTCTGGAAAAGAAGTTTTATTCATTGTATAGTCACTTGGTTTCAGTTTTCAATGTTTCCCACTGCATGCGTGGTACTAGCCCTTTAAATACCGCCAGCCACATGGGTGTTCAATGGACCAATGAACGATCTCCCTTCCCCAAGTGTGACGTGTACCCGGAAACATGTGCTAGATCGAAAGCCTCTGGTACAGCAGTTTATCGGTGTCTGAGGAAGCTGAAGAAGTATATATCTACAGACTGCCGAAATGGTAGGCCTTTCTAAGATTATATGACAGTAAAGTAAGCTACATAGTATGACTTTTGTCATTCAATGCCGTTGTAGATGACCTACTGTTTGGTGGAGTGCACGGTAACACTGCGCCTGGCAGCTCACGAACCTCGTAATGTTAGAATCACATTGTATTTTACAGCCAGACAGTGTTGTGCACTAATCCATGTTGTTTGATATTTCCCAAGGCTCCATCTGACAGCACTGTCATCTTACGTGTGCGCGGTTCTTTGGCTTTCTCGTGTTGGTTAGAGAGCTCCAACGGTAACGAATGTTTTTGTTTACCATCCCAGCTGTTTTGCTGTCAGCTGCTTCACTGTCTAAGCCTAACACACACTCATACACAATGAGTCACTCGTTGTCTCCTTTCTCCTCCTCTGTAGGCTCACAATCACAGAAGTCTGTTTCAACGAGTTTCAGTGATTTGCGTGCCAAAGTTAGGGACGAATCTTTTGTCTTCAATTTGTGCAACAGCCCAGTGTTCATTTGGCCAAATAAAAACTGCCATGCATCAGTGAGCAGCATAACAGAGTCTACGAGGTGTGGAGATCTTCAGAAACATGTAGAGTGAGTATCATATGTCTGTTTCAGTTTTTGAAATTGTGCAGTCATTAGAACTATAGTTGATGTTATCATGAAGTTAATCCATTAGATGTTGTTCTGCACATTCCTGTAATTCTTATTTAGAATGGAGGACGGAGATGGGGGCGGCAAGAAGAAAAGAAAAGACAGAAAAACTGTGTCCGTGAGTGTTGTTTATTTAAATTAAAATAATATTTTATTAGGCCTACTGTTAAATGTGAAAAATACAGTAACTACTTTAAAATTGGACATTGATGTGTTCCAGGAGACTAAACCTTTTTTTTTTTTTTCTTCTTCTTCTTCTTCTTCTTCTTCTTCTTCTTCTTCTTCTTAATTTGATGATGCGTAGACTGTTGTTAATTTAGCATCAATGACCGAAGTGACTGTCTCAGATGAGGAGAATCTCACCGCCCCTCGCTTATCCCAAAAGAAGAAAGAACACTCCTTGGATATGACTCTCCCCTTGGACTGTGTCGTCTCTACGGGTGCTGATGAGACTGTTGGAATGTGAGTTGCCTTCATCATCTGCATCCAGCTCCTATTTAGTTCTCATTTGTTTTTATTTTTAATTATGTGAAGTCAGTCTGACTGAAATACGTTTACACCTTTCTCATCTAGTGTTTGTGAACGTCTCATTGGAGCACTTTGTTCTCAACTGTTGGACATGGAAAATGTGGTCTCCCAACACTTGCAGGGGACAGACATTCCCGTTCCTCAGCCTTTCCACTTCATGCTACCCGAACCCCATGGCCTGATCAGCGTTGTCTACCCTGCAAATACCTCAGACAACGATTTGGAATCGTGTAGAAAGGCAAGATTTTTTTTTTCAGTCTCATGGTTTTTGAGTCAATTTTTTTGTATCAGTGACATCCGGTGTGTGGCTAACTACCTTGCCATATGTTGTCACTTGTAGACATACTTGCTCATAATATGTGAGTGTAGAGTTCTGGAATGTGATGAACTATGGTATTTGGTTTATGACCACTGCATGAGTTGATTGTCAGCCTTGGTTAATTGTTACCATATAGTAGTAAACGATTATTTTACCTTGCACAAAAGTCTACAAAACAGCTACTTCATTCAATCAAACAGTTATTTGAAATACATATTCACAAATGTCTTTATTTGCCTTAGGACCTACACAAGAAGTATGAGCTGCCAGAAGATAGACCATACTTCAAGCGAGCAAATGCATTTCAATTTCCAGACCAGCAGTTCAAGGACGGTTATCTCCGCAATCCACATGAGCATCTTAATCATCCAAACCTAGAGGACGCTAATGTGAGTAGAATTCAGCATACACTGCAGTAAGTGTAAAGGTCATGGAGAATGCACTCATAATACAATAAAAGTTTTCAAAGACTTGTAAATTCTGTCTCCTTTCCCTTAGCTCTATCTGGTGCAGGGTGTATACAGCTACCACCACTACATGCAGGATCGTATGGATGACAACGGCTGGGGCTGTGCTTACCGCTCACTTCAGACGATCTGCTCATGGTTCCAACAACAGGGCTATGTGGAGAGGACGGTGCCCACTCACAAAGAGATTCAGCAGGTATGTGGACTGGGGTGGGGGATGGGGGGAGAAGGCAGCCACAATCTCCACTACTCCCAACACTAGTGATGGAATATTAATAGTGGTGGAGGTGCCAATAGATGTAGCAGGACCTGTCACTGATAATAAAACTATGAAGATGTAGTCCTCCATTTCGAGACATACAGACACATCGGTGTAAGATTCACAATGATGGCTCTGACCTCTGTTTAAAAAAACAAAACAAAAACCAACTAAACTTAAGTATAATATTTTGTATTCATGCCCATTACCAGTGGAATTTTCTATGGAATGGATTATATTTCTTCAAAAAGTATAATTTAAGTCCTCTTTTCATATTTTATTTAGCCATGTAGTGTATTCAGAGTAAGAATTAACATGCCAGTGGTGTACTATGCTCTGTAGCTTTGACCTTTGACAGCTAAACAGACAAAACTATTTTGTGTTCCAGGCCCTTGTTGATGTAGGAGACAAACCTGCTGCGTTTGTGGGGTCGCGGCAGTGGATTGGCTCAATTGAGGTGCAGGTTGTACTCAATGAGCTGCTCAAAGTCACATCGAAAATTATGTTTGTCAGGTAAATGTAGTTTTATAGTATTTGACTCAATTGTGCAGGGGTTGGACAATGAAATCGAAACACCTGTTTTTAGACCACAATAATTCGTAGCAGCCCGGCCGTGTATATTGACCCTGCGGAGGTCCCGACGGACAGTTCTGGTGGTAACAGGAGAGTTGAGTTTCACACTTAATGAACACACTGTCACACAGCAAGACGTGCATCAACAATTTGTCCTCTTTTGAACTCTGATATATCACCCATAACTGTGTGTTCATTGCATTATTTTGAGCCGAACTGTGCCCTTACCCTGCTAATTGAACCTTCACACTCTGCTCTTACTGGTCCAATTTAGCCATGAAACCTCCCACACTAAAATGACAGGTGTTTCAGTTTCATTGTCCAACCCCTCTATGTCATTGATTCTTGAGAATGTGGCTATGTACATATAAAATGAAAGTCTTTTAAAGAACTGTCAGAAGCACAAACTCCCACCTACACCTGAAGAATACCAGACTGGTCGAAACGTTGGGTAAAATAAATTGGGAGCAGCAACAGTGTGCGGACCTTCTTTTTGCTTGTTTGTTCTTGTTTGGCTGTTTTAGCCACATTCTCAAGAATCAGTAATGTATCAGTCATCAGTGTTTGCCAGTAAGGTTTTCCATCGAAGTGTAGCTTAATGAGATCGATCTATGTTTTTTCTTTCAAGCCAAGGCTCCGAACTTGCCACAAAGGGACGAGAGCTAGCAAACCATTTTCAGACAGAAGGAACGCCAGTGATGATTGGTGAGTCACTGTTTTGGATGCATACTCTACGCCACAGAAAAGCAGTCGCTCAGGTTCAGTGGGAGCCTATCCTTATTGGCTGCCCTTTTCCATTCAATATGAACAGGAAAGGGGCGCACCTTGCATCAAATGTTATTTAATTAATTTCCTGAACACGTTTGTGCACAAACAAAAAAGTTTTGATGCAAGGTGCGCCCCCTTTCTGTTGATTTTGAAATGTTTTATTTGGGCCAACACCCTCAAAATAATTGTAAAATAATCAAGAAACTCTGTGTGAAGCCTGCTACCTGCAATAACTGCCTTTTCCCATTCCCATGACTATAGGAGGTGGTGTACTTGCTCATACAATCCTCGGTGTGGCATGGAGTGAAAGCTCAGGGCAAATCCGTTACCTCATCCTGGACCCCCACTACACTGGTGGCGAGGATCTGCAGACCATTACTGAGAAGGTACTTTTCACAATAATGCAGCACAAATAATGCATTTATAAAATAACTACTTTGAGGCACTTTCAGGCAGTCTGTAGAATGGTCTTTTCATTTGTAAACTAGGCTCATTGAACATTTTGGGGTTTCTTTCAGGTGCATTTTAATCTGATGTATTTTCACTTTCACCTTAGCATAGGGGTAGCTGCCAAATTTGGTATAGTGATGAACTGAGAAACTGATAGGGAATCTCTGGAACTTGTTGCAGAATCTGTTGTGTGTGTGTGTGTGTGGGGGGGGGGGGGGGTTTGATTTAGTTCATGTATTCCTCTTGACAACAAAATGTTTCAACCCAGCGCCGGCGCTAGGGATAGGCAGACAAGGCGGCCGCCTAGGGCGCCAAATGTCTTGGGGCGTCAGTAATACAAAAAACTCCCACAAAATTAGAACTTAGAGCAAAATAAAACATTTAACTTCACATGAACAATGAATATTCATGGCCAGTCAGTATAAATGTAGGTAACAGCTCAGATGTGCTGCATCAGATGTACAGTGTTATGTTTACAAATGCTATTTTCTAAGTAAATGCACAAAAAAGAAAGGGCACCAAATTGACGAGAACCAGCCCTGTTTCAACCTATAGCAAACAGATAGCAACACAAATAGTTTTTGTATAGTGTGTCCTCCTTAAAGGGACACTGTGTGAGATTCTTAGTTGTTTATTTCCAGAATTCATGCTGCCCATTCACTAATGTTACCTTTTTAATGAATACTTACCACCACCATCAAATTCTAAGTACCGGTATTCATTATGACTGGAAAAATTGCACTTTTCATACATGAAAAGGGGGATTTCCTCCATGGTCCGCCGTTTTGAATTTCCAAAAATAGCCATTTTTAGCTGCAAAAATTACTCTACTTGGACCACACTAGGAAATATTTGTTTATTACTTAGTACACTTTCATGTAAAGATCAAATTTGGCAATAGGCAGCCCAGTTTCAATGAGCAGCATAGTTGCAGTACCCTTTTTGACCATTTCCTGCACAGTGTACCTTTTTAAATCTAATTTCTGTTGTACCTGTGAATCGACACTTCAAGTACAGTGAGTCCAATATGTATTTGATCCCTTGCTGATTTTGCCGGTTTGCCCACTAATAAAGACATGATCAGTCTATAAATTTATGATAATATGTATTCAAATATGGAGAGACAGAATATAAAAAAGAAATTCCAGAAAATAACTTAAAATAATATATTTTAATTTATTTGTATTTAATTTAGGCAAATAAGTATTTGACCCCTCTAGCTAAAGAGGATAAAGTGCTTTGTGGCAAAGCCCTAGTTGTCTAGCACTGAGGTCAGATGCTTCTTTTAGTTGATGACAATGTTTGTGCATATAGTAGAAAAGATTTTTGCCCATTTTTCTTTGCACATTATCTCTAAAACATTAATAGTTTGTGGCTGTAGCTTGGCAAATGGGAGGTTCAGTTCTCTCCATAGAATTACTATATGGTTCATATTTGGAGACTGTCTAGGCCACCTCACGACTTTAATATGCTTCTTATTGAGCCACTCCTTCGTTGCTTTGACTCTATGTTGTGTATTATTGTCATGTTGGGAGATCCAAAAATGGCCCACCCTTCAGTGTAGTGGTGGAGGGAAGGACGTTTGCACTCAGGATTGCACATTAAATGTCTCCCTCCATGCATTTGTTGACGATATGAAGTTGTCCTGTGCCTTGGCCAGACAAACACCCTCAAACCATAATGATACCACTTTCATGCATGATGGTGAGGAGGGTGTTCTTGGGATCATAGACAGCAGTGCTCTTTCTCAAAACACATTGAATTGTGATAATGCCAAACAGCTTGATTTTGGTTTCATCTGACTACAGCACCTCCTTATCATATCCTAAACCAGTCTGATGTCCATTGGCAAACCTCAAGTGGGACTGCACAGGTTCCTTCTGAAGTAGAGGTACCATGTGTGCACTACAGGATTTTAAACCTCTGTGGCATAAAGTGCTACCAGTAGTTTTCTCAGTGATTTTGGTCCCAGTAGCTTTGATATCATTGCCTAGTTCATCCCGTACAGGTCTAGGGTGATTTCTTTCTGTTCTCATGATTATCAAATCCCTACAAAAGGTCAAATCTCGTATAGAACCCCAGACAGGCTGATGGATAGTCATTTTGTATTCCTCACATTTTGGAAGAAATGCATCAACAGCTGGGTCATTAATACCCAGTCTCTTTCTTGTGACTTTGCAGCCCATTTAATCTTTGTTCAGGTCTAAAATCGTGTCCCTGATATCATTTGACCACTCTTTGGTCTTTCCCATGCTGGTGAGGTTGGAGTGTGACTGATTCACTCATACTATGGACTGATTCTGCTGATCCAATGTGTCTTTTATGCATGTTAGTATGTACAGGTGTCTTTAATTCAGATGACAAGTTGATCGGAAGTGCCCATCTGGTCTGTGGGCCCGGAACTGTAATCAGTTGGCAGGGGATCAAATACTTATTTTGCTCGATGAAATGGAAATAAATTAATATATATTCTCTTCAGTTAATTTCTGGATTTTCTTTTTGATATTCTGTCTCTCCATATTAGAATGCATATTATCATAACATTTATTGACTGATCATGTCTTTGTTAGTAGGCAAACCAACAAAATCAGTAAGGGATCAAATACATATTGGACTCACTGTACTTTTTATTTCTTAACAGGGCTGGTGTGGCTGGAAAGGGCCTGATTTCTGGGACCAGCAGGCATACTACAACCTTTGCCTTCCTCTTCGACCAAATATAGTATGAGAGCACGTGTGAGTGAGAGAGGTAGTAAGTAATATATAGAACTACAGCTCTGGAGAGGAAATGGAGCTCTGAGAAATTGTTAGTTTCACATTTATTTGTAAAAAAAAAAAAAAAAAAGTAAAAAAACTCATGTAATATTTTCAAACCTCAAACAATATAGAAAACAAGATATTACCTTTAAAAAAACAACATAATAGGCTACTTTTTTGTAACCTCGGAAGAGTTCACACCCTTTGGCAAAAATGTCCTATTTTATTGCATAATACTGTACAGACATTTACAGATGTGTTAATGTAAGAGTCAACGTGTCGGTGCATAACTGTCAGGAGCCTGTATATCAGTAGTGGGACATGTAACAAATACACATATCTTCATCTCCAATGAGTTGTCGTCACATTAAACATACAACTTCTACCTTACTCTCAGGTTTGCTTGTCATTCATTCAGTCAACTGATAAGGCACTCCCAGACAGGATCAGTGTGTGCATTCCAATATGCACACTCCCGTCCTCCACTTGTGCTTGTGGCCTCGCCCTGCCTGCCGGGCCCACCTCCTTGAAAAAAAACAATAAAGTTTCCCAGTTGTCAGACTAGCCACAACAACTTTTGGGGGAATGTTTTTTCATTCACCATCCCAATTGCAAATGAGAAAATGACATTAGAATTGCGCTTTTGCAAAATATTTAATTAATTTTCTGTCATCAGTGACATCATCATGAGGTCACAAGCAGGCAAGTGAGTAAGGGAGGATGGAAGTCCGCAGATCGGAATCCACCCAGTGTGCCCCCTATCCTGGGACTATTTGTCCTTCCACTTCTCTGGTGCTGACTTCCTCATGCACATGATATCAAATTTCTATTTCCTATTTGGGTGAAGTCAATTGTGTCACCAGTCGCGAGACTTCTTCCCATCTTGAGCATCAGGGCTTATCCGCGCTCTTTTCTGCCCGGTGATTGTGCAGCTGTCGGGCCGTACTCCAAACGCTCCCTCCTCATGGACCCCAAGGCAGGCTTTGCGGTGGTGTGTCAGTCGGAGAGTGCTTAAAAAACGGCCACACTCTGTGAATCCATAGTGCCACGCCAAATCCTCTGCAGTTTTACCATCATTGTTACAAACACTAAAAGGGAAAAGGTACAATGCAATCAATATTTTATCAATAATTAAGTAAAAAGGAAAATGTGAATGGTGATTATAGTAGTCATGCATGGTGACTGTGGCAATACCTTCATGTATCTCAGTAGGCAATACTTACTCAAGTTGTGCATCGCATGCCACAAGGGCACTGAGACATTCAAGGCTACCCACACGTGCGGCTTTGTGGAAAGGTGTCTCACCAGCGCTGTCCTACAATTAAACACACACACGATTTTTATTCTCATTGAAAACTAATTTAAATTCTGCTTGAATATTCTTGAATCTTGATCTTTCACATCATCATGTAGTATCATTGTCATGTTTACATGCCAGCAGCATACCTGATGGTTGGCGTCTGCGCCTGTTTGAAGAAGCCAGAGAAGGCAGAAGGCCTGCCCACCACAAGCAGCCAAGTGCGCCGGAGTTTGTCCCCAACTGTCTCCAGAGGAATTCACTGCGCACCCTAACTCCAATAAGCTGTCCGAGCTGCACACCTGCATAAAAAAAGATGATGTGATCAGAGAAACACAAGCAAAGAGTTTCCACCTAAACGTTTGGTTTGAGAAGCACCCTGACAGCGCCAACTACATTGCACAACAAATGCATGCGGAGCGGATGGTGTGATGCGCAGTGGTTGCCAGACAATGTACAATTGCCGTGGCCCATTTAGCGCGCATATTATTCGCCTTTCTCAACATGGATTTCACAAAACATCCACACACAAAAAACGACATTTTAAGCTACTTCTACTATTGCCTACTTCCAGCCTATGTGTGATTACTCTATTTTATTGTACAGAAGGTTACAGTTGTTAGCTGCCCAATGCGAGTGGTGCTGGCACAGATCGAAATACCGCTCCTTAGACATAGTAGACTACATTTAGGTTTTACCCTGCCTTTTGGTGCAGAGCCGTTTCTCAAAAAAGGGATTAATAAAGAAATAGGCATACACAATAGTTCTCAGTAAGCCCACAAAGGGAAAACGTAGATTTGAGAACAGTAGAACTTTGGTATTTCATACCTGCGAGTCATCAAGCAACAGCATGGTGAAATGCAATCGAGCTCTTCGTGGTGTTTTTCAAATGTAAGTCCAAATTGTATGGCCGTCGCTCCCTCGTTCTTCTGCATGCAGAAATCAGATGCACGTGTGTGTTGTGCCGTGTATGGATATTGTCATAATAACTCCTCTCTCGGGAAGTTTACAGTTGGGGCCGGATGGATCACGTGGTCGGGTCTATTAACCATAGACTGAGATGCTGGTAGCCACACGTAGCAGGGAGAGCGGATGCCAGCCGAGTGCAGGGAGTTGTGTGCGAAAGCTCACGTACGCACTGGCTGAGGCAGGGGGAAGTCAAGTCTTTTTCAGAGGGAGTGCTAAAGCAGTTAGGCTGACTAGGACATTAGTCAGAAATCATGGTTAGAAAACCCGCGCAAAAAAGTGTGTTTTACCGGTAGGCCTACATGACGAGAAATTGTAGACCGAATTTGATCATAACAAAAATTGCATTTTCAAAACAATAATTAATAGGCCTACACCTAGCGTGCATTCCATACAGGCCTACAATGAAGAAGTGCAACGACTGGTACATTTTGCTAAATCATTATTTTGAGGGAATAAGGCTACCGTTTATTTAAAACATGATCGTATATGAAACCTTAGGTAATTGCCTACATTGGGACAAGGCCAATTCTGAAAACACCACAAGGAAGAATAAAAGTTCCATGTCATTTTTCCAACAGTCTATTAGTCAGATATGCTATCCCATTAGCTGACTGTCAGCTACATAGGCCTATTGATCTTTTTTTAATAAGGGATCCATTAGTCCGACATCCCATTGAGATGACCACACACCTGCCTGGGGACGGATGCAGCATAGCCTATACTCGTTCGTTCCAGAGAACCACAGTAGTGTTCGTGTCTTGAACTTCAAGGCACGTTTCCCAATAAAGATGGATCATTTCCTAAATGCAATGGCCTGAACGATTAATCCCAAACATGTTTGAGGTGTTCCACGCCTGTTTCCCAAACATCGTACGCGAACGCCTGTCGTTGATCATCTAGGGTCGCTGTCCACACCGGTGGTGCTGAAACTTACCAGCCTACTTGTCCGTGAAGTGGAGCGTGCCAAAGGCCTAGGCTACAACCACATAACCAAGCAATTACAAAAAGCAATCAATGTGTTGATGTCAAGTGCCACATTTTATAAGGGATGGCCTCCATGTAGTTTGAAACTATTTACAGAAGTTATTGTTGGTGAATAAAACACAGTGCACGCAACCAAATTATGCCTTTACAGCGGAGGAAACGAGCAAACTGCCTGACAGCTGACCGTGTAACGTTCATAAATATAAGGCCCCTGTAAAATACCTGAAGTGGGCAGGTGTGTTCAAAATTAACAAGATATCTAAATCAAATAAGTATGCCTATTTATCGGAGTTCAGACATCTATGTGTGTGCAAAGTAGGCCATTAAATAGGTTACAATGATCTTCAGTGCATGTTGAAGGCTTTGACAACTGGTTGGAGAATTTTGCATACCATCCTGCTGATAACAGCACCTTTCGAATGTGTTACACTTGGCTATGCACAGCATTCAGAATCTACCATCATCAATACAAGATGTTGATCAACAATTTATACACTGCATGGAAATATATCTTGAGACATTGCAGAAGGGTATCTGAACAATGACACAGCAAAGGTGTTCCGACCATAACCAGGCAGTCCAACAACAAATAAGTGTGTGTGTAACCTTTTTTGGTCACGACTTTTTCTTTTTGAACAGTCAATGTACTATATACTATACATACCTGTATGTAGCCTGATTATCATCGACTTTCAAATCTCTTCAACACTTGGTCTGAGCGAGAGCATAACAATTAACATTTCCCAAACGACCTGGTTGACCTGCCTCCCTAGGTTTTGCAATGGTTGTGGGAGGAGTCCCCGATTTTTCTGGAGGTCAGAAACGATATTTACATTGTTCTTGGCCTGACTAGAAGCAACGCTGAAGGTGTTGAGTCACTAGGAGGGCGTGGCGTGGCTAATACACATGCTGTTTTCTTCTCAAACCCCAAACCCCTGCACCTAGATCATCCAATTACCCAGTAGACCTTCATGCCAGTGTAGGCTGTGTCCACACTTACTGTACAGTGCCCAGCAATAATGAGTACACCCCTTTTGAACATTTGAACAACATTTCAATAAACACACCTTATTTCCAAAAGACTGCATGACAACATATGTTGAGCTTACAACAGAAAATGAAAGTTAATGATGTCATGTACGGTAATAGATGCGCCTGGGAGGATACACTGTGAAACACGGGATGTGCATCATTTTGGTGTCATACTTAATGACTGAATCACTGTCACGTCTTTGGAAAATCAGCAGTGGCCATAGGTGTGTATTTAGGGTAATTGTTATGTTGGGAAAGAACACAATAATCAAGTGCATGGTGGTATCTTTGTTTTCCAAGGATAAATACACCCATGTCTTCAGGTGCAAAGCAGCAAATTCTGGGCCCTATGCACAATCAGCTCCAAATTATTTTCTTTCTTTGTTTTTTTGTGTTTTCTCTTGCAGTTTCATTGGAAATGGTAAAGGGTTGCTCTATAGAACTGTTTTATAGCTGACTGTCTGATGGAAAACTGTTACGAGTCCTTAGACTCACCTTGGGCTGATATAATGCTTGTTCAATTAATACATATAGTTTCATTGGGGTGTAGGCCTACTCATTTCTGCACCACAATTTGCCAAAAACTGAAAAATAAATAAAATAAAACCATATTAAAACCTTTCTTTTATAATGTAAAATGAATAGATATCGTATTACACTTCATCTATGCATAAACCGAAATTGTATTTAATGAAATATCTTATATTTTCACAATGTTACTTTTCAAAAAGGGTGTACCTATAATATAACCTAGGCCAGTGTTTCCCAACCTATGGGTTGGGACCCACCTTATGGGTCGCCAAAGATCCACAGGGGGTCGTGGAGCCCTCTTGATTTTAAGGGGTTTCATTTTAAATATATATAGCCCATGTTGAATAAAAGACAAAGCATTTAACTAATAAATGCATAGAAGCAACAAATTGTAAGTGCTACATTAAACATTTATTCTAAATTTCACCACAGACAAATTGAGGAATAAAATAACTAAAATTAGTTTTCGCAGGAAACAGAGGGCATCTTGTGACTCCGTCTTGTGCGGGCGCTCGCGTGGTTGGGTCACCAAAGCTTACAATAGTAAAAACATGGGTCCCTGAAGAAAAAGGTTGGGAACCACTGACCTAGGCACTGTAGGCTATATTAACCAGCATGTTCATAAATTGTGCAATATTAAGAAAAAGTACATTTTAAAACAGATCTTGTATCAGCAGTAGCCTATTTGGTTACTGCCACAGCAGCGTAAAGATAACAAAACCAGGAATGAAGCCCAACAAGCTGGAGGAGCGGTCTTGCCTCCTTCATGTTGCAAGATCCAAAGATACTGTACACCAAAGATAGCCAGCCAACCAGAACACAGAAAAATAATCCATGTTTTATTTTTAATTGATTTAAAAACAGGGCGATAGATTTATGAAAAATGAAAATCTGGTTCTATTATCACTTAGACTACTTTTTAGAGAGATTGTGCAATTATACATCGTAATGTAAAACAAAAACAGAAAAAAAACAAAAACACAAAGTTTTTTTATATAAATATACAAATATAACTCAACATTCATCTTTTGTAGAAGTGTTTGGTTGTTTGTTTAAAGGCAGTGAAGAAGTACATCAGTCATTATGTTCAGAGGGAAAAAAGGAAAAGTTATACAAGAATATGTGGTGTTACAGCTCGTCCATTTCAGCAGACAATTCAGGGCAGAGTTCTCTTAGCAGCATTTCCAGAAGGACCTAGAAAACAAACAAACACACACAATTTCAAATTTATATAGGCACATTTCACGTGAAAAGGTCTTCCATTTTGGTTAATGGTCGATGAGTTCCTCTTTTGACCAGCTAGATGCAAGTATCTGAGCTCTATGCTTTGCCAAATATGGTTTGGTGCAAATCTAAACCTACCGACCATAGGCCCTTAGGCCATTGGGAGTAAATGAGTGATTATGTAAAAGGAATAACAAGGTGGTGCTAACCTGGCTACCAGTACACACACTGTATACTATGTCATTGGTTCTTAACCTGGGGTGCGGGCACCCCATGGGGGTGCGGGCACCCCATGGGGGTGCGCCAGAAGTGTCAGGGGGTGCGCAGAATTTTGTCTGTGTTGAGATTGTGACCAAAATCCTGCTTGCAAGCATTATATTTAGGGCAAATTAAGAGCAAATTAGAACATATTTTGGTCCCCATTTAAAGTAATTAATGTTTTGATTAATGTCTCAAGCAAGAATCATTGTAATTAATCCCTTTCCTATTTTTTTTTTGTGTGTATACACATGTAGAAGTTTGGGTTGGGGGTGCGCGGCTTGTCTTCGGCAGAAGGAAGGGGGTGCGTTAAGAAAAAAAAAGGTTAAGAACCACTGTACTATGTGATAAATGCTGCAGTACAGACAATTGACACAAGATGGAGTTGTAGAGTTTCAACATGCCATACTTCAAGGTGAATTGACATCAAATTAAAAATGTATACAAGTAGCTTTGTCCGTGTTGGTGTTTCCAAATATCCACATAGGAATGCAGAATGAATGCAGAATTTATCAATAACAAAAACAAAAACAACAAAAAACCTCAAAGACTTGAAATAAATAACTGCTTACATATATCAGGTGGCGGTTGGCATTGACCTCCTGAAGGGCACTGAATACACGGACTGCCCCAAAGCGAGCGTTCTGTTGCCCAACGAGGTTCTGCAGGGCATCTAAACACAGACAGGGCATCCCATATTATTACCCCCCACCAAAAGCCCCGGCTAGAGGTGGCTAGAGGGAGGGGATGTATATGACGTATAAATGTATTTATGCTTTTTGAGCAATGGAATGACTGGTCTCACTGTATAAAAACATAAATGGACAAAGACAAGGGCCATGCTTTCATGACAAAGTATGTTCTATTTTACTCTGCATGGCAGATCCAATCACCAACTTCCCCCACTTACCTGGAATACTTTCCAAAAGTTTCTTCTGGGCATGATCTCTGGTCTCCTGCCTCTCCAACTCCGTCCTCTCATTACTGAGGACAGCACGCGCTCCGTCAGGCCAAAAAGTGTCTCGAAATATGCTGATGTAGTAGACGATCACAGGCTCCCCAAAAATCCAGCCCACCATCTCCCTGATCTGCCTACAAAGTAACATACAGGACATGTCTATTGAGAAAGCCATCATTTAACCCATTTTAGCCTGATGCTGCGTATGTTGTTTGACCTTTGGCACCTGGAGCAACATGTATATATTTATATAGGTACTGCATTCAGGCTCTTGAGATTTGAGCTTTTTTATTACAAATGTGGGTATGTTGGAGCTGAATTAACACATTCTATTGCAAGATGGGGGTCCTAGCTTTTAAATGCAACTTATCTCATGCTTTTTTGTGCTTCGGAGGCTGAGATATTTAGGTTTTAATAGGCAGAGGGCACCTTTTCCCAAAAAGGGCTTAGGCTTTCAGCAGGCGTTTTTTTGCAGGTGCTTTAGGCTAAAATGGGTTAAATTGTCAAGAGTTGCATGTACTGTAGCTAAAAACTAAGGTCAGAAGAAATTACATCCGTATGGCTCTTGTCTGACTAATGGATTAACACTCACCTGTTGATTGTGCGTCCAAAGGTAACCTGCACCAGCGAGATTAAGGTCCTCCGCACCCATTTAAACACTGAAGAGAGCAAAAATGATTCACATACTCAAATACAATTATTTATCACTCAGCAGTATACAAATCCAACAGTCCTTTCTTTACGATTTCACCAACATTAAAAAGGTTCCAAATACATAATGCAGAAAGACGTGGTCTAACGGTTAGAGAGTTGGTCTTTCAATCTGGAGGTTGTAGGTTCGAATTCCACCTGACCTCTGACCTAACCCCACATTGTTCCAGGGACTGTAACCAATACCCTGAGAAATAGTAAATGTAGTTCGCTCTGGATAAAAGAGTCAGCTAAATGTAATGTAAAAATAGAAATACAGAATATCATCATACAACGGACTTACTTCCCCTTAGTTCAAAGATTTCTCCAATCAACATGAAGAACGGTTCAGCCAGCAGCTCCCTCTTCCCCTCCGGCTCTTCTCCGTAGTCTGATAAGTCACTGTCATCATCTGCCTCTTCCTAATAAAACACAAACATCAGAAAAGGATACAAGAAAGAGAGATCCTTAGTGTGATATGGCGTTTGTGTATTTGGTCTCTGTGCATGTTTTGAATTTGTATATTAGGTCCTTGTGTATGCTTTGTATTTGTGTATTAGGTCCTTGTGTATGTTTTGTATTTGTGTATTTATGTATTTGTGTACACCTTAATTTCCCTCGGGATTAATAAAAGTACACTTCTCTACTATTGTGTACATGTGTATGCATGCAGGAGGTTTGTGTATGTAATGCCGGGTGTACACTATGATTTTTGGCCAAATTTTTCCACAATTTGTCAGTCAGATTACTTTTTGGAAATCGGGCCGTTTTTTTGCTCAATCGTAAGTCAATCGCGTGTCTCGCATTGTATAGTGTGCATGGGGTAGTGACAAGTGATTTCACCTCATGACCTACTCCCGATCAGTAATTGTATGGCCGCAATCAAGACACTCCAAACTATTTGAAATCCTAGTCGTGGTCGCCCCTTATAAGTGCATGGCACTGTTGAAGCAGTGATACAAGATTTGACACTACCTCTCACGCTGCTTTAACCTGGTTCTCACGCAATGGTTGTACATTGACAATCGCTTAGCTCTGGAAAGGCACGGGTGTGTTCAAAACAGCTCAAACCTGATTGGAGAATTCACATGGCTTTTTTTTAAATCACTACTACTTCAACCACTGACTTGTGTTTTTTTTTTTTTTTTTTTTCCTTTTAAGGGATGGCACTTAGGCCTACTGTAACATCCTATTGATTTTGTGTATTCATACATGTGTGTGTGTGTGTGTGTGTGTGTGTGTGTGTGTGTGTGTGTGTGTGTTGTGTGCACCTTAAAAATATCAACAGCACTGGGTTATTAACTTTGAATTGTGGGGAGAGGATCACATTTTTTTTATTTTACTGTTTTTGATTTACTTGATTAATTTGTTAATACTCATATTATTTCTATTATTTACTTATTATACTTCATGATATACTTCATGAATTTAGACTTTATTTGACTACTTCTTTTTGGTTACTTCTATAGGCCTACTTCAAACTACGCAGTGTTGTTGCTCCACCCACAATTTCGTTGACTTCATTGACAATGACAATAAACTCCTTGAATCTTGAATCACTGACTTGTATATACAACGCCCCACGATCTCGCCCCACGATTCTGATTGGACAGGCCATGAAATATCTGATGCCGTTCGGGCTCGTCTAAGATTTCCAGACCCTCGTGCCAGCTCACGAAGTTTAACGAAGATGCACAAAGGGTCTGCGTGAGAGCCAGGCTAACGCTACTTGTGTTTCCATGCACAAAACGGCACAAATTGCCAGAGCAGCAGGACAGCAGTTTCACTTCTGCGTCTTAATCATCTGCAGTTCTGGGATACAAGTCTTTTCACGTCGTATAATGTGAGCACTCTGGTCACATCCAACCATCAGCTCGTATCGTGTGAGGACACGAATCGTGAGATGTGAACTTTGAAAACCTGCGATTCACTTGTGCAGTGTAAACAGGAGCTGAATACATGCGACTGGCAAGATCTCACAGTGTACACCCGACTCTAGAAAGCTAACAAGAGTTTAATAACTTACAAATAGTTATGACTAATAGATGACTTAGTGCAAGAAGGAGACAGGCGATGTGATGAGGTGATCATCTATCCAATGTAGTGTTTTGTAATAGGCCACCTCCTTTACAATTCATGGACAAAAAATGAAAGCATGCGTATTCTGCCCTCACCTCCTGGTGTGTGAAGAAGTCTCCAGGCAGCCTCTCGAGTAGTGATGTGAGAGAGAAGCCGACCTTCTTCTGTGGGTCCATTACCTTCAAGTGCTCTAGCGATGGGCTCAGGAACACGTACAGGGCCTCGCTCTGGCACAGACACTCATCTGATAAGATCTTCTACGCGCGCGCACACACACACACACACACACACACACACACACACACACACACACACACACACACACACACACACACACACACACACACACGCACACACGGCACACACACGGCACACAAACACACACACACAGAAAGTATGAGGTGTCTAATTATGGATTGACATTAAGTTGAGAAAGTGTGCATCGATATCTTGTGATACCTGCAGAAAGTTGTTGAGTTGGTTTTTTGATTTCTCCAGGAACTTCTGGTCAATGGACTTGAAAGGAAGCTTACTGACTGAGGGGAGCTGCATCTTCTTCAGGACAGGGAAACACTTAAAAAAAAAAACAGACAAAAAGGAAAGTATAGTCAGTTGCACATACTGTATGCATCCATATTCACAAATATACTGTATGCGGTATATACGTACACCCTGCTACATTGGGTTTTTTTTTCTTGGCACTGGTATCAGTGTTTATCTAGACATAAAAGTAGTGTGAGGGATGTTCGCACATCCAGTAAAACAGGTGCTGGATCAAACAAAGACGTGTGAAAGAAGAAGGAAAACTGCACACTGTTGCTGCTCACAGGTTAATTCAACACAACGTTTTGACCTCAGGCAGTCTTCATCAGGTACAAAGGTCACCTATACACCTGATGAAGACCGCCTGAGGTCGAAACATTGTGTATTAATAACTTGTATGTAATAGATATGTGTAGTACCTCAATGAGTTTCCGATGTAGAGCCTGAAACTCGCTGAGTTTACGCGACACAGCCCAGCGACTGTGGGTGGAGTTGTCTGTATCTGGCAAACTCACACATATGTAAAAACAAGCTGTCTGCTCCCCATTCTCCTCTAGAGCCTGGGAAAGAGAGAGAGATAGGAAGATACAAAATTATGACATTTAAAACCCTTAAAATGCATATTTCCAACAGAAGTTTGTTCCTCAGATCGATCAAGTAAGCAGGGGTTGGCATTAACATTTTTGATAGTGGTTTGCCTTAAAGGTGCTGTGTACGGTAGGATGGTAGCCAGAGTAGGTATTGCAACTATGTTGTTCATTGAAACGGCACTGCCTATTTCCAAATTTGCCAATTTGATCTTCTCATGAATATTTACAAAGAAATAAACAAATATTTAGTAGTATGACCAAAGTACTGTAAGTTTTGCAGCCAAAAAATTTTTATGTCTGGAAATTCAAAATGGCAGTCATGGAGAAGATCCTCCTTTTCGTTTATGAAAAGTGCAATTTTCCCAGTCACAATGAATACTTAGAATTTGATGATAGTGGTAAAAAAGATAACATTCATAAAAAAGATTTGTGAATGAGCAGCTTGAAAAATATTGCACAGTGCCCCTTTCAGAAACACAACCTTTACCTCTGCACCGATGACGGCCGCTCTCCACATGCCCAGGTGTGTACACCACCAGTCAGCACGGGAGATGTGAACCTCGAGGTCAGAATGCTGCTTCTCCATTGTGCTGATCTCATCCGTCAGTTTGCCCACAATCTGTGTAGCCACACCATTAAAGCATGAGAGTATTGTATACAAAAACTAGAAATGCACTCAGAGAGTGCAGACCTCCGCCAAGGAAGCTCCCCCCCCCCCCAGAGTCTTTCTGCCTCCTTTTTGTGGAGTAACAAACTGGAATGTCAAAATTCACCCTGTTCCGCAATGGTCCACCAGGGGGCTCTGGAGCCCCACACACACACACACACACACACACACACACACACACACACACACACACACACGATGTGCTGCCTTCACATACACATGCAGACATTAGCTGGTTTGGTCTACTACACTACAGTCTTCCACTCTGGCATGGAAGGACTAGCTGTTTTTATGTATTACTAACTTTTACAGACATAAACTAGACAAAATCTGTATCCACCCCATCCCAAATTGCAGAATGAATGAGCGCTTACAGTATCGCTCACAACACTCTGCATGAAGAGGTCATACTTATTATTATCTCCGCCAAGGAGGTTGTTTTCGGTCACATTGGTTTGTCATGTCTGTCTGTTTTTTGCTTGTCTATCCCGTTGTTTTTCTGTCAGCAGGATAACTCAAAAAGTTATGAACGGATTTGGATGAAACTTTGTGGAGTTGTTGGAATTGACCAAAGGAACAACTGATTAAATTAATTCGAGTTTCTAACTCCACAAAAAGAGGCCAGAAAAATGAGGGTGTAACACAGTCAAATGTTCTATCAAACAGCTTCCTTGGCGGAGGTCTGCACTCTCTGAGTGCATTTCTAGTTCACAATAGTTACTAGACAAACAGTAGGATCATGATCGTTGTAACAGTTGGTTTTCTTTACTGCTGTGCGTTTGTGTGAGATCTTCTGGTCACCACAGGTCAGTAGTTAGTCTTCATACACGCATCACATCCGATTAAATATGACATGCTGGAAGGCCTTAGTCTAGTGATCTAAACCCCTACAGCAAAAAGCTGACGGAAATTCAATTTGCGGCCGCTAGGGGCGTCTATATTGATTTCTAGGCTAGCAAGTCGTACCTTTTTGTCTGGTTTGGGTGAGTTCTGGATGGAGCCCAGGGCCTGGCGCTTGTACTCTAGCCGGTCAGCAAGCTGGCGCAGTTGCATCGCTGCATGGCTAGCCTGCTCATTGATGCTCACACGACCCTCATCCAGACATGTTCTACTACCAGACATGGTTGGGCTCTGGTGAAAAGAAACACATAGAAGCAGAGATAATATGGAGAGCAACGGAGAAGGACACAGCAGTAAGACTACTGTAAATGAAAAGGCAGCGGTTCCCAAACACTACCTTGACAAGCCCCCCACATACCGTTAGATAGATTCCGTCCAAGGCCCCCCTTACACGGGGCGTGCTATACTCTGCACAACCCCTTTCATGACGATAGCCTGTGTGTGTGTGTGTTTGTGTCAGTGTCCCATTGGGATATATAAAATAACTATGTATAATGTTCATAGGTGCAATAGATTATTATGCAGTTCTGTGCTGTATTTTTTTCTTCCGACATTCGGCGGATCCCACAGCACCCCTTCGAGGCTCCCCGGCCCCCACTTTGAAAACCACTGCATTACTGCACCCAGGCCTTAGCCCCAACTGTGACAAATGTGGCAACACTGAGGCAACACTGAGTCATGGTTTTGGTTTTGCCCGAGTCTTGAACAGTTTGATTGACATTTTTTTATTATAAGCTTACTACTACAACACAAGTTTGAACCTGACCTGGAGGTGGCGGGAGGGGGCAAAAATATTCTGAGGTCCAAATGGGGATCCCTGCAGAAAAGGCTTTGGGAACCAGTGGAGTAATCAACCACCTTCACCTCTTTTTCTTCCCCCACCTACTTCAGAAGTGTAACTAGCTGCTGCGTTTTCCACCAGTTGCCTATGCCTACTATGCACTGGGTAAAAAAAATGCTACGTCCTGTCCATCCCTTTTTCCCCGCCTCTTTCTTTTTTATGTTAAGAGCTAGGATGGGTTGGGATGAGATGGGAAGGGAAGGGAAGGAGGTGGGTGTTGTGAGGCACTGGCAATGAGGAGATCTGGATGGGAAGGGCTGACCCAAGAAGGATCAGGAAGCGCGCTCAACACCTTGCAGTATAATGCTCTACACTGGGTGCTTAACTTTATTCATTTATTTTTGAGATTTGAGTTAATGCATGGACAAAGAACGCTCATAAGATGCCTTTTTGCTTTTTTAATCGCGTCACAAACGTTTCAGGCTTGCAACCTTCTTCAGTGTGAAATGGCGATGAGGAGATCTGGATGGGAAGGGCTGACCCAATCAACTATTTATGCTTATCTAACCCTTCGATTTTTCCGAGGCTGCCCTGAGTCTTACCATGTTGCCCCTTTCCTCTGGCACGGGCATGGGGGTGCCACCCCCACTGCGCTGCTCCTGCCAGCGGACGAGGCGGTTGTAGAGGTCACTCAGCAGGAAGGAGGGGTAGTAGCGCTCCCTCATGTCCTCGTAGATCTCCGTCTGGAGACGGACGAACACCTCTGTTCCCTTGTCGCCCAGCAGCGCCTGCTGGATCTCCCTCAGCACCTCCCGCTCCACCTGGATCTCATGGCTCTCCACAAAGAAGATCTGGTAGAGCTCCCCCACCAAATAAGGGACCTCACTCTGAAACGAGATTCACACAGTGGGGCAGACCAGTGTTAAAGAGAAGAGAAAGCACTGATGATGGTCTAAGAGCCGAAACACGTCTGCTTGTGGACATGGTGGTATATAATGAATAAATAATGAGACTCAGCTCTTGAGTGCGGATTTTCTCCTCTTGAAGTTTGTAATTTTTTTGCGCACCCAAAGTTATTTATTTTACTCCAGAAGTTGAGCGCGCCCTTTGCAACATGTATTGTTCGAAGCAAAGGCAACAAGGGCTTTAATCTTTGTGAGTCTGTAGTAGAGTGTAGCTTTGTTATAGTATAGGGATAATCATGAATATAATTTCCTCAAGAGCTCTTTTTTATGGAGAAAATGTAAATAAAAGGCATTGATTCCCATAGGAACTGATACCCTGTGTAAGATCATGAAAGATTTCCACAGAAATAGAATGTCACGTTCCACTATTTAAAGACCCACAACAGACAAGATACCCAATACCAGATAAAAGCAGGTGTTAAAACTTTGAATATACTGAACTTTGATGTCTGAATTGACAGACATCGTTCTTGTTTCCCTTTTTCCTGGTGCCTTTACCGCAGTGCATCAGACATTGTACCTTAGTGATTCATATATTGTACCTTAGTCTTAGTGCTAGGGCTGGGCGATATGGGGAAAAACCTAGATCACGATATGGATTACTTAATATCACGATAACGATATACATCACAATATAGCACAATTATTTATGTTTTCAGTTATTCTCTTTATTTCCTCTATTTCGTCCTGTCGCAAAACCACATTTCTTTAAAATGAATCTTTTTATTCTATTTTTTACAGTTAAATGAACTTAGAGCAGCATACATATTGGCAACATGAAATGTAATTAAATGATATTAAATTGTCTAAAATTGATCACATTTGTTTATCACGATGTAAACGATAGAGGAGAAAGGGCACGATATGCACTTTTCTATCACGATAACGATATATATCGTCATATTGCCCAGCTCTACTTAGTGCATCATATATTGTACCTTATTGGCAGTCTTCAGGATCTCCACTAATTCCCAGAAGTTAATGAAGGCACTCTTATCCATCTGCCCCATGTAGATCCGAAAGTACTCCCGGTATGCTGGCCTGGACATTATCTCCTCGAACTGCAAGATCTGAGCACATGGAGGGACAGGTATTAAGAGTAATCACCCAAAACCAAACACAACTGTACTGATGAATATCAGTGTTTCCCACAGAAATTTGGAAACTATGGGGGCAGCCGGGATTTTTTTTGTCCGGGGGGGGTCTTTTCACTGCCCTTTTTTTTTTGGGGGGGGGGGGGGAGTGTTATTCACGCAGTGTAAATGCAAAATGACAAAATAGGAGCAGAGATAAGAATTTGAGATTGCTGTGAAATTGTTAACGCATAAACAAAAAGGGTCTAGGGTAGGCTATGCCTTTTTCCCACACACACATAGGTGTACACATTCTACATGAGGTGTGCTGGTCACAGGGCCAGTTTTTCAAAATTAAAAGGGCTGAACAACATATTACACATTTATGTCTATATTCACATTCATTACATATTCATTTCTATGCAGCCCGATGCCTCCTCTGCTGTGTCAATGAAGGTCTGTCACCTAACTCATTACAACTGTAAAACAAAGCCTGGGGAGTGTTAGTAACCTATCCCAACTGTCCCTTCTCGGAAGGTTTTTTTTTTATTGCTCCCAAACCCAAGTTAACTACAACAACTTGACAAGGCTTTTGATCCCTCTCTCTTTCAAGCACTTGTGGTTTTCTCTATAGGATGTATTTACTCCAGGAGGAAAATGCGAAGGAAATCGTAATTGAAATCGCTTTTAACAAACACGGAAATCGTAAAAAAAAAAGTAAAAAAAAAAAAAAGTAAAAAAAAAAAAAAAAAAAAAATTTTTTTTTTTTTTTTTTTTTTTTTACATTTTCGGAAACTATGGCGGCCAAATTTAAACTATGACGGGCCGCCATAGTTTCCTCAATGTATGGGAAACACTGAATATACTGTATATCAAGTCCCCCTGTATAACTCTGCTCTGTAATTCCAGGCTGCTTCATAACTATCCTTAGGGTTCACCTATATAAAGTCTGCACTTCTCTTGTTCTGTGGTACTGTGACTTTAACATGTCCAGACGACGCAGGCTGGGTCTATTTCAATATCTAATTAGACTAATCTCCCGTCCTCTCCCTGCGTTTGTGGCCTGGTGATGCAAGCCAAGATGTCATTGAGGATAGGAGTGTCATTCAATATCTTGCAAAAGCAAAATTCAAAGAGTCATGTTTTCATGTGTTGATTGGGGAAAAGTCCAAAAAAAGTTGTTGTGCCTCGGTTGACAGCAGGGAAATGTTAATGTTTTCTCAACCGGACGGAGCATCAGTGAAGCGCGAGGCCACCAGCTCAAGGCGAGGATGGGAGGTAAGGTTAGATAATGGATCCTCTGCAGCAGTGTGAGGGATGCACGCACATCCAGGTAAACAGGTGCCGGACTTCAACACCATGAAACAATAAAGGAGGACGGCACACTGTTGCCGCTCCCAGTTTATTTGACACAGCATTTCGACCAGTCTGTAAACTGGAAGCAGCAACAGTGTGCAGGCCTTCTTCCTTTTATGGATCCTCTCTCACCCTTGGCGATGATCATGGGAGGTTAGATAATGAGATGGATCCTCTCTCTAGCCTGATTTTCATCGACTTTCAAATCTCTTCAAGACTTGGTCCGACCAAGAGCATAACAATTAATGTTTCCCAAACGGCATGGTTGACCCACCTCCCTAAGGTCTGCTACTAATTGACTGGTGTACGACAGAGTGGATGGAGTTCCCAATTTTTTGGGAGATCAGAAACGCTATCTACATTGCTCTTGGCCTGACTAGAAGCAACACAGAGGGTGTTGCGTCACTAGGAGGGCATGGCCTGGCTATCCTCCCTCTCACCCTTGGCGTCTGGGCCCCCTCGGTCCCGTCCGGCGACCCGTCCTCCGGCTCCTCATAACTGGGGCCCCCCAGGAGCCAGATCCTCTTCTCACACTGCTTCTTGGCCACAGTCAGCTGGTTGATGTAGCGCTTCATGTTCCGTGCTCGCAGCAAGTTGGTCTTCATTGCTTTATCCTTCCCTTTGTTATCTGCAGTAAGAAGAAGAAAACATGAGGTTGAATTTTGATTGAACGATGTACATTCTGGAGCAATCTTATTGACTGGTGAGACCTAAATTAATTGAAAAATGAAAGGAGCTGCTTATAGCCAACGTTGCTAATCACACTGTAATGGCAGAAAATAAAAGATGATATTCAGAACTCGCCTCATTTTTCTCTCCTGATCTTAAACCCAAATGTGTGAATAACAAAAACAAGACTATTTCCTTCGCTTGTCCAATACGTTTGGAGAGAACTGTATGTCACATAAGTAATATAAACATATAATGGGGGGGGGTCTGCACGCTAAGCCCCCCACATATGGGCTTGCATGCCCAGGGGCACCCTGGGTTCGAATCCCGCCTGGGTCATTTCCCAACTCTACCCCATCTCTCTCTCCACACTCACTTTCTGTCAGTCTTCACTATCCTATCAGAAAAAAAGGCCCAAAAAAAAAAAAAAAAATGTTTTACAAAATAAAATTATAACAGGGGGCAGAAGTTCTATGAGACGTGAAAATAGATGTAACAGACACAGACACGTAGAAGAGATTCATGATGTCATGGTTCTGCAACATTCAGGAAAGCCCACCTTTCTGCTTCTTCATCTGAGGCAGACTACTGAGTGTGGTGGCCTGGATTATCTCCATTACAATCTGGTACCTGCAAAGAGATGTGCATTACATTCATTTCAAAATTCCAATAGTGAATGGCACACACGCACACTGGTGGTGTGGATTGGCACTGCCCTCACGATCCGATTCGATCACAATTCGGGAGGTAGTGATTTGTTTCGATTCGATTCTATGCGATCCGGTCCGATTCAATTCTACAATGCATTGCAATGCATTACATTTCTACTGAAAGCAAAGCAAATGTTTAATCAGTCATGATGAGGCAATACAAGTAGTCAGATACTGAGCTGATACTTTTCTGTATCAGTCTTTATCAGTCTTGCAGTGTTTTGAAGTGCTTTTATTTAATTTAACATTCATTTGCTCCCGAAATATCCATGGAAGTAATTGAAACTTAAAAAATTGCCGGATCGATTCTGGAACTTGCCGGATCGATTCTGGATCGTCCATGCCCCGCATTAGATTGCATCGCTGAATCGATCATTGTTGACACCACTAACGCACACACACACCCGTTTTGGTTGTAGCCGTCACTGGTCAGTCCTCCCAAGGCTTCCATCAACATCTATGTCCTTATCAAAGTGTGCAGTCTCACATAATGTTTTCCAGCCCCCATGCCCTCTTGGTCTTTATCAAAGGAACCATTTCCATGATTTTCACAACTTTTTCTTTCAATGTTTTCAAACAGGTGCACTTTGCCAAGTACATGTATTTTACGCAAAATATGGAAAACACTGGCACATTTGTCATAGGCTAGCGAGTACTCATAAGTCCTAGTAGCAGTGGTGTAGTCTACGTAGTACGCAGTATACCCATTTCAAAATTTCAGTGATTTTAGTATACCCACTTAATATTGATTGATCCATTATTTAGAATAGCACAAATACAGTATATACAGTAAACCTACTTCAAAAATGCTCAAATATACAGTCTACCCAAAAAGTAGACTACACCACTGCCTAGTAGTAGTACCAGCCCTCAATAAAAAGTAACTGATTGAAGGTGTTTCAATCAGGATGTGTTTCCTGGATACACAACAGTTGTGATACAGCAGGTAGCGCAACAGCTCCTCATGTACAAGTGAGGTGAGAGAGCTTTAATAAAGCCCTAATGTTTGCACTCTTTCATCCAGCCCAGTGTTTTTTTTTCTTGTAAGTCAACATCAAAACAACTGCAATACAACTCTCTAATACAGAAATTAAGCTTGGGTTAAAGTGATACTGTCCCATTTTTGGAAATAAGGTTATTTTACACCTCCTCTTGAGTTAAATAATAGGGTTTTACCATTCTCCTGTACTTTCAACCGTTCTCGAGGTATGGCAGTGCAAATTTTACCTCCATGCTAGCAGTTAACATTGAGTCCTATGAGACCAGCTTGTGGCTAACTGGTCTGGCCCACGAGGGTGCAGGGCCCACCGGTGAGTCAGTTCTGCGCAGATTATTGTGAGGGGGCCCCTTTCAGCCAAAAGTGCCCAGACCTTATTTCTCCCCCAGTCCAGCCCCGTGTGTGGGGCTGTGTGGGTAAAACCAAGACACAGGAGTGACCGTAAGTAAGAAAGTGGTAAGTGCTGAGGCATGCCAAGTGAGGTCTGACCTGAGTTGCTGCAGGAAATCCACGTCGGTGCTGCCACTGATGAGCTTGATGAACTCCTCGTAGGAGGGGGCGTAGGTGTAGGCCTTCCTGTGGCTCTCCAGCAGCTGCTCCCGCTGCTCCAGCTGAGACAGCAGCATTCGGTTGATGTAGTCAGGGTCGCTGAATACCTCAACTAGAGGCCACAGTACTGACAAACACACACACGCACACGCATACGCACACCATCAAAAATAATTCAGTTATAAACACAAAAGCAGTCAGCAAGTGAAAACTGTAACCATACACTTACAAAACCACTGCTGAAGAAATGCTGGAGACCCAACTTGCACAATGTCATGATGTAACTTGGGCACAGTGTCAGGCCCTGAAAAAGGCCTGCTCTCAGGCCGAAACATGTTGGCTTGTTTAAGCACTTCAAATATGAGCTGGCTCTAAAAAATCTAAATCTTTTTATTGAAAGAAGACTTGTCTTGGGTATCCTTCTTGAGAAACAAATGTCATTCACATGTGAGACTAGGAAGATAACAAACTCTAAATAGAAAATGTGTAGGTAAAAGCGGTCCATATAAAATGTATGGCATAACAGATGGTAAATTTTTTTTTAAATTCCTGTTCATGAAGTCCTTGTGCACTTGCCTGCCTCTTGCCCGACCTGTAATTCCGTACAGCTTTGTGAGCTCCACCACCAAGTCTGGGAGCATGTAGCAGGATTCCATTTCTCCGGTCAAAAAATAATCAAAGCATTATTCTGTTTTTCTGTTGATCTCTAAAGCGTCAATATAGTCTATAATATGTCCTGTGACTCCTCAATGTGAGAGCTGCCATTGATATTGAAGCAATAAATGCTCCGATTATTTTTTGACTGGAGAAATGGAATCCTGCTACATACTCCCAGACCTCTGTGTTGAGCGCCACCAGGGGGCTCCAGAGCTACACACACACACACACAGGTGTGGTAGGAACCAGGCTACTTGTGCACAGGCCTTTAGTAAAACAGGCGCAGGTGTGTGGCAGGAACACCTGATGAATGATGAATATTCAGAAAACACAACACACTGATTATTTTTCACTTCGCTCTTTTTTTTCTTTCTTGGAGCGAACACCATGTTTCACCCAGTGCTTTGTATGCTTGGCTTTAGGCCTTGAGAGTATAAGAGTCTCTGTATGTCTATCAGCTGCAGTTATGGTCAGGGGTGTGGGCAGCCGGGCCAAGGGAGAGAGCTCCAAAATTGGGTTCTCATTACATTGTATTTGTTGGACTTAAGGCTGGTTTAGACTCGTCCTTCAGTTGGAGGACACGCACTGTCAGCGGGGGGTAGCGGCAGATCAAGTACCCAAACAGCCACCACCACGCCCCCTCTTTTAGCGCTGAAAAGACCCCTTGCCGCGATCAACGTATATTTCTTCCAGGCTGAATTGTCCGCGATCTGCCCAAACCCAACTGAAGGAGGAGTCTAAACAGACCTTAAGGGGCCCTTTCAGATGACTTTATCCTGAGCCCGGCCAAAGCTGTCAGCGGCCCTGCTTGTGGTTGCTTTCACTCACAGCAAAATCAGTGGCTACCGTGCATGGCCCTGCTGACCTTTGATGGCGATGACCTCCGACAGTACCAGGCGGAGCGTGGGGGAGCGAGCCTGACGCCCAGGCAACAGGCTGAGCAGCAGCAGGCGGGCGCAGCAGCGTAGGAAGCGCAGTTCCTCCTGATGGCTGCGCAGGCAGGGGTGCAGGGCAAAGGGCCTCGGTACAGGTACGTCCTCATGGCTGTGAGACGGATGGAGAAAACCAACACTATTGTATGAATATGGGGAAAAAAACTGTGAAAAGACTTTGACAAATACAGTACAGCAGTAGAATTGCAAATGAGGGCGTGTAACGGAGGCCAACTAGCAGAGTTCGGTGTGGAACGTTGGTAAGCCTCCCAGTAAACCTCCCTCCCAAAGCCTCATGTATTGATAGTGCTGGGCAAGGGGACTGGTCCTTTAGTCCAGCAGTATTGTACTGTGGCTACCATTTCCAGATCGTTGTAGTTGACAAGGTGGCAGGTTTGCATCCCCGAGGGGGACGAACAGGTGCAGGAACACCTCCGTCACAGGTGCATACTCTAGTTACTAGTACTACTAGTAGGCTACTAGTATCAAGTAGGCCTACAAACACAGTCTGATAGGAAGGAACCCCACCTTGTGCTGGCTGTTTTGAGGTCACAAAAGTGGGCATAAAGGGTCCTGACCACGTCATTGCACACCAGGTCCACCAGGTCGATGTCTGCAAGCCGTCCCCTCAGCTGCCTGATCACCTCCCAGAAGTCCTCAGACAGCATCTGGTAGAGATGGCCCTCGTCACGGCTCAGCCGACCATACCACGACTGCACATAGTCTCTATAGCTATAGTCAAATACTGACAGAATGGAAGAACAAAGGATGAGTACTACTGGAAACGTAGGAAACGGTGTGACAATGATGATACATTTATTAAGATACTGGATAAGGCTAACAAATGATTTAAAAAATATCAGACAGCCTATAACAAAAGCTTGTTTATTTATTATCAATATTAGATTGTGGTTCTTCTGGGCCTTTAAAGAGATGTTGAAGCACACAGATGAAATATAACAAAAAGAATAGTTTCAAGCACAATATTCTCATTCTTCTCAATTCAGTTTTCAACTCGTCAAGGCCTACACTGTGACCTTATATAGCCCTATTGCCTCAGAGTCTGGGCACTACCTTGTTTGCTTTTCTATTTCACAGCACTCACCTTCCTTGAGAACTTTGTCCACATTGTGTGATACCACTACACGTCTCAATTGGGCTGATTCAGACAGTGATACTGGCATCCCATTCTGACAAAAAAAAAGTTATGAGAATTCAGATGATATACCTCAACAACCCCTGATGGGTGAAAATACACCAACTTAAGATGGCCAACAGTGACAAAAGACAATACTTGCCCATTGTGATACTATCAATATATAATTTGCATTTTACTCCAGTTATTACCAAAGATGAACAGGCAAAGCAAGTGCAGCCCATGATGCAAAAGCATCCCTCATTCCCTTCCCTTCATTCATTCATTCATTCATTCATTGACCACGGGAGGGCCTAACTTACTGGTATTGTGTTTAAGAAATCCAACAGGTACGCAGAGTTGTTAGAAGTGTCAAAGTTGATTGGCTTGATTGGACTTTCTTGACATAGTATTCCAGTGCATCCGAAGAGAATACAAAGTAAAAGAAATGACACATACACAAAAGTCTTGAGAACTAATGTAGTCACGGTGAGTCCCCCGCTGGCGAATTGAAATAAGACAGCAGTCACCAGTGCAATGCCAACAAACTGAAAAAACCGACGGAGATTGAAGTACGCAGCTTTCTCTTTACGAGGCATTGAAACATTACTTAGCCTGCTCAGTTTGTTAATGTTAACACTGCCGACGCCAACATGCATCCTATTGGGAAAGCATTTCCCTCTCCAGAACCGCACGCATGCGACTAATGAAACGTTAACTCTGCTCCAGAAGATTAGGCTAGGTAGCAAGACAGACACCAAGACACAAGACACAAGAGGACTTGTGTCGTTTTATTGGCAGATATCTACACCGTTGACGAAGTTAACAAAACATTATTTCGCCTCCCGTCTGTATCGAAGAGAACATCAAAGATGGAGGGACCTGGAAACAACACAAATCCAGCCAAGGCCCATAGCCTATTAGTGATGTTGTTGATGGCTAGAACTAGCTGTCATCTAAGCCGAAAGAACGCACCGCACCGATGGACCCAACAAGCGACCAAAACCATTTAAAATGGTTTAAGTGTCTTTTCTCCCCTCCTCGCTAGGCTACCCAAGTTACTGTCACTTCAACATAGTGAATGACAGTTGACGCTGACTAAAATCAAGATCTATCTTGGTTGTCCCCCGAGTTTCCTGCAGGATTAAGTAGGCTGGCTGATTGACCTGGTCGAGGGGTAGCAAGCAAATCACTCGAGAACATAATGGGCAGGTAGGCAACTTCACGCGCGCAGCTCCCCAAAGGGCACGTGCAAGTCGTATTGTGCAGACATTTTTTAAACACAGACATTTCATTTTCACAACTCTGGTTGGCTGTAGAGGCTATATTGTTTTTTTTCTAATGCGGTTAAATATCAACAGGTCGTGGAATAGACTTTTAAATAAGACGGCATGGGGAAAGCCTTTGTTGTCCTTGTATGCATTTTAGATGTAGTGCTGCTATGTGTTATGCAGGTCGACAGTAGCTTAAAAAAAAACAAAAAAAACAATAGCATGACAATGCAAACTATCTTACACCTGAGCAACTGAGCACATTGACAGATGTAATTGTAAACAACATACTCAGCGCCATCTGCTGGCGAACTGGGGTAGCTCTACACCAGAGTGGTCGTTAGGAAGTGACGTTGCTTAGTTACCTTGGGGAGCTGTTGCCAAAGTAGCCGGTTTGCTATTCTCCTGTTGTTTGGTTCGCGGTATCTACTAAGTGCACTCATTGGGATCAGGTTTATTTAGGGATATCTCAAAACATTCATGGATAAAGGACTCAGCTTATAGATAGTCATAGACGCAATGCATTCAGCATCATGGCTCCGTGTATATGAAATGTGAATGACAGGTAGGTTACTCTTTGCAAACTAGCCACGCTGTCAACTTCATGTTAGCCATCTATAAATGTTTTTTTTACCTTTCCCTGTGTCCATGACCGTATCGATGACATGTAATACAATTAAGATATATTAGAATGACTTAATCAGTTTCGTCGTTTGAGGAAGCTTTCTGGGATGCCATGCTAACTCTAATTGTGTCTGTTATTGGCTTTCTTTTTTCACACCATGCTGTTGCATCAAAACAGCAGCAAGCAGCAGAAGGTGCAGAACATTAGTCGTCTGTTTATTTTACTGTCAAGGGAGGGAGACTATGAGTTTATTGACAGAATACGACGTAAACCGTACAGCATTGTGTCTGCTGCTGTTGTGTCGCAAATATTGTATACATTAACAACAGCATGTGTTTGTTTACTTTTCTTTAAAGCTGCACTTCGGCTACACTATACATTGTACAGCCAGTGCGACAAGTTTCAATGTGTTTGATGTTTCGGTGGTGCTAACATGTCTACGACAGAAATCCGTTAACTGAGTGACAGAACATTTCTTCAAACCCATTTCAAATTAGGTCGCTTGCTGCGCGTGATGATGACCTACTCCAGAACCCCAGTTGAAATCAAACTACACAACTTTAAAATCGTATCCGATTTTGATGTTGGATTTTGCCGCACACATAAAGATAATTTGCTCGTTGTCTCTAATCGTAAACACGACACCCAACGTTCTGTTTCGAGTCAAATCTGTTTGGGTGGGTGGGAATGGAATTTGGGATCTGACCATCATTCCATCGATTGTCGTAGTGGGGAGTGCTTGGAGTGTAGGCCAAATTTGAGCTCAGCTCAGCTTAAAAAGGTAATCTAGAATAGAGACAGAATCTATAACATTGGTCCCCATGATGTAAAGCAAATTCTCACTTGAAACAATTATGGAAAATGTGTTGTGGATATATGGAAGATATGTGTTATTAAACGATGATGGACTATATGTTTATGTGTTTACAGTATGTTTTTCCCATCTGTTCTTTTTTATCCTCTTAGTTGGAAGACATGTACAGTCCAAAAGAACAAGAGGAGGAACCGGACCACTCCTTCTTTGACAGTGACCCTGAAGATGAACCAAGTCAAGACTGTGACAGCAAAATACAAGATCACCAAGACAGTTTGGGCAATGGTGTGGTTTCTCATGGTCATAGGTCCCCGGCTGAGCTCTCGGACTCAAATAGCATAAAACAGAATCATGGAGGGCAAAATCGGATGGATGATACTCCTCAGGTGGAGGGTGCATCTATTGACCTGAAGGAGATCAAAAAGGCTGTATCAGAAGTAAAGGATGGCAGTGCAGAGAACAAGAGAAGGGGTTCACCTGACCTAGACAGCAACGACCAAACTGAGAAGGGGGAATGTACAGTAGCTGAGAGCCATGAGAATAGTGAAAGTAGTGAACCGTTGGGGGCTAATTTAGTGTCAAGAGTATCAGATGAGATGCAGGTGAATGATGCCAGTGAGGGAAACAAGATCAAAATAACTAATTTAGACTTTAACAATGGTGTAAAGTCTCAAACTAATTTGAAGTCTAACGTAGATGAGGAAGATGATTCCAGCATTAATTTGGAGGACAGTAGCCGTGAGCGGAGTCTGAGTAGATTATCTGGGAGCATTGGTGGTGAATACCCCATGGAGTCTCCATTTCCCTGTGGCCAGGAAGGCAACTTATCGGAAACAGAGGTCTCCGAGTCTGAGGACACCGTGACTGATGTCACGCCGCTCTCCACCCCTGACATGAGCCCTGCCCAGTCTTTTGACTTGCCTAGTTTTGGTTTGGAAGCCAAACAGCCAACCACAAAAGAGGGAGCATCACCACCACCTGAGACAGCAGCATCATGCCCTAATAAGGAGGCAAAGCAACACAATGTCAACATTACTCTCTCACCAAGGGACAATTACCATCATGAAGGTGAGATATTTTTTTTTAGATAAGTGTTCTTAGCAACTGTGTTTGTGCTGTGCTCAGTCGCATTTCATCTTTTTTTTTCTTCAAAACATTTTTTTGTTGTACACTGTACTTTATTAGCACAATATTTGGTAAAATGAAGTGTTATCATTCATACTTGATGACTTAAGGTTGATATCATGTACCTTCACTATATCTTAAAGGTGCTCTGAGTAGAATAGTGGCCAGAGTAGGTACAGTAAGCAACTACAGTGTGTTGCTCATTGAAACTGTGCTGACCATAGCCATATTCAGTGTTTTTCATGAATATTTACTAAATAATAAACTAATATTTACATATGACTTAGGTTTTGCAGCTAAAAATGTCAATTTCTGGACATTCAAAATGGTGAATCATGGAGAAGATCCCCCTTTTCATGTATGAAAAGTAAAACATTTCCAGTAATATTGAATGCTTAGAATTTGATGGTGGTGGTAAGTTTGTGGGAAAGGTAACATTTCTGAATGGACATCATGAATTCTGAAAATAAAATGCTAAAAATATTACACAGTGCACCTTAAACTTTTAGTGTACACACATTTTGAAGGTGGATGTAATATTAATGTTAGTGTTTCATTTTCATAAATATTTCAGAAATATTATTATTATAAGTAATAAACTAGTATTTGCTGACCAAAGTTTCTGCAGCCAAAGATGTTTTACTGGACATTCAAAACTGTGGCCACGGAGAAGATCCACCTTTTCTTGTATGAAAAGTGTAATCACTTTGAAGTCATAAAGAATACTTACAAATTGATCATGGTAAATATTCATGAAAAAGAAAATATTTGCGTATGTGCAGCATAAATTCTGGAAATAAACTACCAACAAATAACACACTCCTCCCTACCCGACTGATGTTTCACAGTATTTCATTTTATGGTTTGGAGATGCAGGAGAGTTCTATGAACGTGGTTTTAATAATACAATGACACCAATGATAAAAGACAACACATGATAATGATAACACATGTTTTACATAGTACTTTTCTTATCTCACTAAGGCGGGTTTTGGTGGTGAATGGATAAACCCAGGTCATCTGATCATCAACGCTAACGGAAGCATACAGTAGTAGAGCATGGAGCACTGTAGGGGGAGCTGTTTTCCACTGTTTCAAATACAATGTCACATAGGCACATCATGCATTGGCCAATTCAGCCTTCTTATCCATGGAAGTGTCTAAAACAATTTTGTAGGGGCCATATGGCCATTAGGGCAAGTTGAATTAATTATTTGTTCTCTGACTTTTTGAATATCTCATTTTCATGATGTGTCTTCTTTTTCAGATTGGACAAATGTGTCTGTCTACTGAAATTATTCTTTACATATTTTATCTTTTTAAGGCTGTGCTTTGATATTATTTTGGCTTTCTTTCCCCAATCTGTTTGCAGGCCACTGTCGGGTGAGGTCAGCCCGTGAGCAAAGGTCTGTTGGCACAGGCAGTGCACAGAGTGATGCACCCAGCAGCCAACAGCGGCGCAACTACACCTTCCGGGATGATGAGGTGCGCCGCATCGATCGTGAGAATCAGCGACTGTTGCGGGAGCTATCGCGGCCTTCCTCTCGTCCACGGTCTGCAAACACCAATACCAACGCGGCCTATTCCATGTCCAGCAGCACCTCGCGCCTCATACCTCAAACCCAGCGCCTGTATCACAGTGCTACCAACAGACAGCGCGATCAGAAACGCATCGAAAGAGAGAATCTGGTAAGGGTCATGGAAACACAGCAGCTTCTTGCAAATGGTTGTTTTACAACAGTGTAAAAGTGCTGATTAGTCGGTGAGTGTGTACAGCGTGTGCAGAATAATTAGGCAAACGTTTTTTGACCATATCAAATGCAAATTTTCAAACGCCAAGCTGCATGAACATGAAAATCTATTGGATTTACTGTACGTAAGCATTCCAGGTCACGCACATTTGAATAATAAGAGAGGGTGTGACTGAAGGAGCCCAACACCCTTTATGAGGTGTGCAGAATTACACGCATTAGGCAACTTTGTTTTCCTCCGGGAGAATTTGTCACAAAATACATCCAACAAACTCTGAAAAGACGAAAAAATTTTGAAATCTTCCAGAGGGATGTGGCGGTATGAAATTGCCAGGATGTTCGTCACGTAAGAACACAAGTATCAAACGCACCGTTACAAAGCCATTATAGTCACAAGAAATATATCTGCCAAAGATTGAGAAAAAATAAAGGTGAAACTACCACAGAATTATTACCCTGCAGTGCTGTCGTATTCCAGAACTGAAACCTACATTGAGTGTCCAGAAGAATAAGGTTAGCACTCAGAGACATGGGCAAAGTAAGAAAGGGTGACACCAGACAACCTCTCAACAAGAAACTTGAGTCTTGACTGGGTCAAGAAATGCCTGAAGACTGAAGATTTCAAAGGCATTATGAACTGGTGAAAGTGACTCTTGACAGACAAGATGGAAGAGCCCATGGCTGGATCCATAATGTATACAACGATTCACTTAGAAAATACACACACACACACAATGTAGAGGTAGGATACTGGTATGGTCTGGTATCATTAAAGATAAGCTAGCTGCACCATTTTAGGTTGGAAATAGGCCAAAAATCATCTATCAAACCTACAGCTAGATTCTAGAAGAAATAATTACCAAGGAGTGGTAGAGGAAAATGTTTGCATCTTTCAAGAAGACAATGATCTTTATGCAGGAGGACATTGCTGGCATCTGGGTGGAACTCTGTGCTGGAAGTCACATTATGCAGCCCTGGGTTCATGTACTTGGTCCACTATCAGTGTTCATTTTGTCAGCTTTTTTTGATTTAGTCGTAGTCTTAGTCACAATGACGAAAATCAATTTTAGTCTTAGTCATATTTTAGTCATTGCCTTCCCAATTTAGTCTTAGTCTTAGTCTAAATGACGAAAATCAATTTTAGTCTTAGTCAGTTTTTAGTCATTTTCGTCATTTTAGTCAACACTGTACATTACACAACTTCTCCACACACTTTTAACATATATCATTGACTGTAGAGAATAAACTTCACCGCACACTGCTTCTCTTTTTAACATATATCACATTGTACAGAATAAAACTTCTTCACACACTGGTTCGCTTTTTCTCTATTTTATTTAATACCAGTGTTAATTTCGTCAGCTTCTTAAAATTTTGTCTTAGTCTTAGTCACAATGACGAAAATCAATTTTAGTCTTAGTCATATTTTAGTCATTGCCTTCCCAATTTAGTCTTAGTCTTAGTCTAAATGACGAAAATCAAAAAAGGGCATTGACGAAATATTTTAGTCATAGTCATGGTTGACGAAATTAACACTGTCCACTATTAGTCACTTTCATTCGTTCGTAAAACCTTTGAACTCTGTCCTCAGACATCTTGACCCAGTCTTGACTTGGGTTTCTTGTTGAGTGGTTGTCGGTTTCAGCCTGTCTTACCTTGGCCATGCCTCTGCTGAATACCAATATGGGTTTCAGTTCTGGAATGTAACAGCACTGCGGGGTAATAGTTTTCTGGTAGTTTCACCTTTAATTCTTCTCAATCTTTGGCAGTTACTTTGAACACATTTCTTGTGACACTGATGGCTTTGTAATGATGCAGTGTTTCCCCCAGAACTTTTGTTAGTCAAGGTGGTGGGGCGTTAAAAGTATATGTTTTAGGCTAAGCAACTTTAGAAATTACATTCACAACATGAAATCTTTACCTCTTCAGGGGACCTAGTCAAGTTGGTAGGTGTTTCTTGTCAAGGTGGCCGCCTTGGCAATAAGATGCTGGGGGAAACCCTGCGATGCGATTGTGCAACTCATAGATCTGTGGTCACATGACCAATATCTTGGAAATTTCAAGATGGCCACATCCCTCTGGAAGAATTGTTAATATACTTTTCAGAGTAGTTTTCTTTTGTTTCCCAGAGGAAAACAAAGTTGCCTAATAATTATGCGCACCTGATGAAAGGTGTTGGGCTCCTTCAGTCACACCCTCTATTATTCAAATGTGCATGACCTGGAATGCTTACGTAAATCCAATCAATTTTCATGTTCATGCAGCTTGGTGTTTGAAAATTTGCCTAAAATAGACGATATGGTCAAAAAACTTTTGACTAATTATTCTGCACACCCTGTACACACTCACAGACAAATCAGCAGTGATTCATTATTATATAATTTCTTTTTTTAAATGCCATAAACCACCATTGGGCATAATGTGTTCATGCTTCAGCTAGTGGTGTAATCAATCTATTGATTCTGAGAAAAAGTCCGCTGCACGACCAGGATTTCTTACGTCTGAAGAAGGGGTAAAACCCGAAACGTCACGAAAAAATAAAATATTGGGAGCAAAAGAAATCCTGGTCGTGCAGCGGACTTTTTCTCAGAATCGTCTAGTCACTTGTGGTCCTTCTCCCAGGTCAGACGTTCCCGTGGATGTGCGAGCTTTCCACCATTACCGTAATCAATCTGTTAAAATGACTCAGTGTCCATGATGGTGAGGGGTAGAGAAAGCGGTAAACCTACAGTACAGTGCAGACCTACGTGCATTAAATTGTGTACAAATTCAAAAGAGAGAAAACGTTTCTGACTGAAGTGCATAAGTGTGTTACAATTGCTTGCACAAGATCTATAAAAACTGACGCTGACCTGTGTGGGCATGTGGCTTTGCAGTCATTTTTTCATTGGCCTCCAGCCAGTGCTTGTGTTGCACCTTGGAGCAGCTTTCTCCCTGCTGTTTCTGCTTCTGTGACATTGAAGCCAGAGATGATGACTGACTCTAGGCAGACCACTCACGCCATCTGCCTCATACAGTTATGTGTAAGTTCATGTGTTGTGGAGACTGTAGGCTTGCATGTTCAGTGTAATAACTACTGAACGTTTTCCATGGGGTTCTTAAAATCCAGTTGATCACATTTTTCTCTGTTCTGGGTGTTGCTGTTATTGTGTTTGCTTTGTTGTTATTTTTGCAGTTACTACTGTTATTTGCTTATCTAAACACAATTGAAAATATTGATTGCTGGGTTTCCACTGCTTCGTTCTGAGGAAAACAGTTGTGCACAGACTGTCAAATCAAAGTTCTATGGTTGCCCTTCTTGTGCTACTCCTTTGAAAACAATTGAGTGACAAACTGAATGCTTACTTTAAAAAATCAGCAATTGCCCTTGTGTCTCAGTGTTGTGAAGGCGTGTTGTCGAGAATCCTAGCAGAAATCTATCTTGGGGACACAATATGCTAAGTTGTGTCCACACTGGTGTTCGGGACTAATTGCCATGATGTACAACAGCAATAGCCAGACATAGAAAGTACAGATGAAGAGAGTAGAAAAGCTTGGAATTCATCATGGCCTTCATAGCCAGGATTAGGACTGGGCGATATGACAATATATATATCGTTATCGTGGTAGGAAAGTGTCTATCATGCCCTCTCTCCTCTATTTTTTTATATCGTGATAATTTACCGCTAATATACAATATCATGTGATTTAATAACACTTCATGTTGACGCTCTGAACACTCTTCATATAACTGTAAAAAAAAAAAAAAAGAATAAAAAGATTCATTTTAAAGAAACATGGTTTTGCACCATGACACAATTAAGAGAAAATAAAGAGAATAACTGAAAACATACGTAATTGTGGTATATCGTGATGTATATCGTTATCGCGATATTAAGTAATCCATATTGTAATTAATATATACTTTTTTTCCATATCGCCCAGCCCTAGCCAGCATGCTGTACTGTACCTGGCTGTTAAGCCCAGTCGTGTGTACAGCTACGTTCAGACACAACTGCTAGTTACTTGTTCAGCGAGTTAAGTCAATAGAATGTCTATGTGTTCCAGCGAAGCGAGTAGGCGAGGTGACAGTCAGCCGGGTGACATGGGACAGCACAGCAGTCTAGAGGGCAGAGCCTGGAGCAGAGAAAGTGACAAGGAGTGAAAGTAGAGATGGCAGCCGGTGAAGACGAAGCATAGCAGGTGGGGAGGGGTGGGTTGGAGAGTGTGGGTGGGGTGGAGTAGGAACTACAACATGCTGCTGTCTGTTGACTTCACACTATGGAGACGTTACCATACCTCACAAATAAGAAAATGACTAGTCTGCCCGTGTCCGTTCATGTCTAAACCCTCCTCAGAATTCTAATCCAGCAAGTTCAACCAACACCTCCAAGTTAATGGTATGGCCATGTTGTAGTTGCCAGAGGCTGGTGGACCCCGGTCCCTACATTACATTACATTACATTACATTACATTGCATTTGGCAGACGCTTTGTAACCAAAGTGACTTTCAAAAGAGGGCATAATCAAGCCAACATCACAAGCAAATACAAAGTGCACAGGAAATATACAGAACAACAAGTGCAATTGCAAAGCGGGGGTTATTTTTTTTTATTTTTTTATTTTTTTTTAATAAAGAGGAAATAACGAGTACACACACACACAAACACACACTCACAAACTAAGCTAAACTAAACATCATGTCAGGAGTCCAGTTCAAGCATTAGTCTAGTAGATTCTCTCGAAAGAGGAATGTCACTTGATGGATTTATCTCTCTGATGAAGCTGTGCAGCATCTTCCGACTACTCAGTACAAAATGTTTTGGCTAGAAATTCCCAATTGTATCTACAGATGCAGTTCTTAAGTCAAGGACACAGTGTACCCTGTCTCAAAGACTGACCCACCCCCAACAACCTTAGACACAGTTTTCTGTCTCTTGCACACACACTCTCACACACACTCTCTCTCTCTCTTCTCCCCTCCCTCTCTATTCTTAGTCTAAAGAAGTAACCAAATCCTTCATGTGATCATTTTATTCCTCCCCTCACTACCTCAGTCACTCCCTCCACTCCACTCTGACCTCCACGTGAGGGCTGTTTGGGTAGAGCAGTGGAGAAGAGGGGGTGTCTGTTGCCCTCTCAAAACCCTGTTACAGTATGCTATTCAAAACTCCTCATGAAAACTATTAGGATGCACACAGACATACACCATGCTTTTAATGTTATACTCATTTTGTTTTATGTTTGATTTTATTTATTGTTTTGTTTTGTTTATGGTTCTTTTTTATTTATTTATTCATTTGTTTTTATTTCTTTGCAATTTTAGCATTAGTTCAGGATTAACCAAAACTCTAGTGTTACTAGTGATTGGACAATGCCTGTTACTGAAAGGTTGAAGTGGTGTTGGTCCTACTGGGGAGAATTATGTTCATGCTCACTGTGTTCCACTGTCTGTCCTTTGCATTGGGGTTTTGCTTACTTAGATGTTTCCACACGGCTCTCTCAAGCATTGCGAGTAGGCATGGCCACTCGTGACATTTTGGTCTATGGCCATTGGTTATTTTTACATGCAAGCCTATGGTTTTCAATCACTTCTAGACTGTCTACAGTGGTTTGCATGCATTTACTAGTGGGCTACTGATTGTGCAAAGGATGCATGTTGTAAAATAAGCAGTGTATGCAATGTCAAATTTACTTTAAGGAGTTACTGATCATGAGCTGTTTCATTGTGGTACATTGCAGTATGTTCTTAACCCCTTAAGACGCGGCTTTATACATTTGTTGTTACCAGTATGGTAATGACCAAGTCGTGGTGCATTACTAAAGGGCCTGTATTGTGTCATAGTGTTGTAGTGCTATGGGAGTTAAATTTCAATGACTATTGCAGCATGCCACTGGAGGTACGGCGCGCATTAAGGGGCTACTATCCTGCTTATTCCTCCTCACACATAGTCATAATTATGAATGTGCTATGGATCTGTTAACCCATTCACGCCTGCAAAAAGGGTGCTGAATGCCTGAGCCCTTTCTAAGAAAAGCGGCCCTCAGCCTATAAAAACCTAAATATCTCATCTTCTGAAGCGCATACAAATATTAACTAAGTTGCATTGAAACGCTAAGACCCTCATCTTTCATTAGAATGTGTTCATTCATCTCAAACAGACAGAGACTTTTAATAAAGTTGTCTCAAATCTCATGAGCCTGAATGTTGCGTAGTGCAGCTCACCAGATCACCAGGGCCAATGTTGCGCAATGCAGGAAACAATGGGTTAAAAACTACGTAGGGAAAGTACGGGGGAAAGTACGGGGGAAAAGACCTACAAAGTGAGGTATCGCACCTTGAAATTAGTAATAGCAGAAGACATTGTAGACTTCACTGATTATTAGATCACTGCGATGACCAATTACATTACCTCATACCTTTTTAGTGGATTAATTCTGAGGAAATGAATGAATGTGTGAAAAGGAGAGGATGGAGCACACTGTAGCTTAGTTTTTGAGACTTTATTATGTTGTGCAAACACCCAACTACTGTTTCAGTGTTGCTACACCTTCTTCAGAGTCAAATGATAACAGGGACACATTTCTAGAGCAGAGATTGCCTACTCTAGAAATGTCTCTCTCCTGTTATCATTTGACTCTGAAGAAGGTGTAACACCACTGAGACTTTAATCAGGTGTTTTTTTGCATATAATAAAGACTTAAAAACCAAGCTGCCATGTGCTCCAGCCTCTCCTTTTCAACGATGTTTGTCTCACTGTGATGTACCTGTACCTGTTCGTTCAAAAAAGGTTTAGAACTACTGATTTGGTGTATATGACAATAGACAGTGCTAGGAGAAAATGTATTCTTCTTTGCCTCCTTTTTACCTCTCTGTGAATGTAAGTTACTGAATTACTGTATATTGATTATTTCGGGTTAGATTTAAAGGTGCACTATGTAGGATGGTGGCCAGAGTAGGTATCGCAACTATTCTGCTCTTTGAAACTGTGCTGCCTCTTGCCAAATTTTATTATTTCATGAATATTTACTAAATAAATAACTAATATTTACTAATATGACCTAAGTCTAGCAAGTTTTGCAGCTAAAAATGTCTATTTCCGGAAATCAAAGTGGCAAACCATGGAGAAGATCCCCCTTTTCATGTATGAGAAGTGCAATTTTCCAAGTCTTAAGACACAGCTTTATAACTTTGCTGTTAGCAGAATGGCAATGGCCAAGTTGTGGTGCCCTGTGTTATAGTGTAGTACAATGGCAGTTAACTTTTCTATGTTTACACTCTTGTTACACTTTAACATTATTTTCTTCCACTGTACGTTGTTGCTTGCAGGTACTCCTGAAGAAGATTGAGTCTGTGAAACCTAGCATATCTCGAGCAGAGCAGCTGGCAGACTACCAGCGCCAATGCAGATACCGGTGTTCTTCCCCCATGCAGGAGCACTACCGTCCTAGGTTAGACACGTCTCTGTCAAGAAGCTCACAAGGTTTGTGCTGGAAAATTATGTTTTTGTTTTGGAGTTTACACAATCCTATTTGAAACCAGATAGTTTCAACCCAAGGTCATGTAAGAACCTGTAGATCTTATACTGATGCTTGTACGTGCGTCTTCCCAAACAGGAAGAAGCTCCAGGCCTTGCAGTGCAGGTTCCCGCCCTAGCACCGGGACCGGGTCGCGACTTTCTCCATCTCCAACCAAACCTAGCCGGGGTGCCTTCCCTCGTCCTGCGTGGACCTAAGAACTTTCACTGATATAAATACGTATGCCTTCATAGATCAGCATTTGCTCAGAGATTTGCAAGAAGAGGTGCACTTCTCATCAGAGTTTTTGTCACTTTCCTCATGGTTTATGTTGCTCATTACCCCACTTGACCCACTTTGACTATTTCTCTAGTTGTCTGAAAGATGCGTACTGTAGTTGTTCACATCAGTATAGTAAGGCTGAGTTTGCCTTACAGCATGAGAACCACCAACATCTACATTGTCCAGATTTTAGCTGTGAAATTTCTGGGTAATTTCAGTGAGACCAATCCTCTGTAATTTAATCTGTTTGCTCAAGTGACTAAAAGTAACTAAGAGTAAATTAAAATTACCTTTTTTTGTACAGCTCCATTGTTGATGCCCATATGCTATTTTTATACAGTAGCTGTGTTGCTTAATGTGAAAAGTTTGCTTAGCCTATATTTTTGTTTTGTTGAAAAAACGTATATGTGTAAATGTATATTTATGTAGATTATGTTGGTAATAATGACCAACAGATCAATGATCATGTGTGGAAATGGAAATTTGTTGCCCCTTATTGTTATTGCGTTGCTTTTCGACTTCATCCAATAAAGCTTCATAAAGTCGATACAAAGATTGTCTAATGACTTGGGTCTATCTTCTGCCATCTTTATGCCACTGTGTCTATCAGTTGTTATTAATAATGAGGCTTTTTTTTTTAACCCTCTGCTGGGTGGATTGGCCATAAGGCATACAGAGCATTTGCCCGGTGGCCTGTTGAAGGTTTTGGCCTGGGCCTCCCCTCAATATTGCGATATCAGTCCTCACTGCACTACATCTGACCTCTCGGAGTCAGATTTGAATATTCATTTTGGCTGTTGTGGTCAAAATAGCTCGTAATAGATGAGAAAAACTGTTATCGTGGTTTCATTATCTCTGTCGAGGCCTGTTGGACCGCTCTTGGCTGAAAATGCCCGGCCTGTTTTTTTGTCCCAGTCCAGCCCTGCTGCTGGCACAGGTTCTTGTCACCACTAGTCACAGACACTTGAGGCGATGTCATCCTGTGTCACTTTTGTGCAAACAGAGCTGTTCAACCTATTGATAATGAGTAATATTTATAATCAGATTAAAAGACAGATTCACCTTTCCTTTCATACAAAGGGCTTGTGGGCTAGCCATGAACAAAAATCAAAGTGACATTGTATTGTGTTTTTGTTTAGGTTTATTCTTATTAAAAGAACATCAATCAGGTGGAATACACCACAACAAAAATACTCGGCCTTCAATTCAGTGAGTGGGTGTGAGGAGGGAACATTGCTTTTGGGACAAAATAACCAAGAATTAGGCCTATTCTGTACATCCTTTGTTAGAACACGGATCTGCGGCAACATGGGGGAATAATGTAAATTAAGGTTCTAGTCAGAACATGTTACGTCTTGACACTGAAAGTTCGACGGTGCTTTTTACAGTCGGCTGGCAGGTAGGATATATACATGACGGTTACAGCACAGACGTGACACTCATAGCCGCGGCAAATGACTCAAAAGAACGTGGCCGGCTCAACAAAATGCACACCTAACCCTCAACCAAAAGCGGTTGGAGTCACTCAATCAATCATACAAGTAAGACATAGATGGCGTTAAAGGGGTTTCCTTTTACATAAGGGTGCTTAGAATGTTTATACGACTTTCTTGATCTCATCGTACAGGACCAACACGAAAGCGCCGCCCGCGCCTCTGATCACGTTGGACCAAGCGCCCTTGAAGAAGGCCTTGGCTCCTTCATCCTTGGCGATCTTCTTCCAGCAGTCAATTGTGCCCTTGTACATAATGTCAGCTGATGGGATAAACCAAAATAAGTACAGTAAGTTAAGATATAGAGCGTTGGTCTGTGCGTAATTAAGTTTGTGCGTAAATTGGATAGCCTATTTGTTTAATCATCAATCAATCATTACATTTAACTTTAGTGCTGCATGTGATCACTTATGTTTTAGAGCCTACCTCCTTTACGTCCGGACTGCATCATCATACGACGTCTGACGGTGTCGAAGGGATAAGAAATGATACCAGCAGCAGCAGTGACAGTCTGTGCAATCATCCAGGTGATAACAATGTGTGTGTTCTTGGGGTCTGGCAGCATACCTGTAAAAGGTTTTGAAGTGAAACAACATTGTCAAGTTCCTGTTATATTTTGGATAATTCACCTTATTCAAAGAACAAGGAAAGGTTATTAAAAAAACACAAAAAAAAAACCCAATGTAATTCAGTTTATGACGCGCGTGCCTATGGCACACCTGTGGCATACCTTTAGCTGTGTCGAAGCAACCGAAGTAGGCTGCTCTGTAGATGATGATGCCCTGCACAGACACATTGAAACCGAGGTAGAGACCTTTAAGGCCATCGGATTTGAAAATCTTGGTGATGCAGTTGCCCAGGCCGGTGAACTCTCTCTCTGTTGCACCTTTGCCGATGTCGGCGGCAAGCCTGGTTCTGGCGAAGTCAAGGGGGTAGACGAAGCAAAGGGAGGTGGCACCGGCTGCACCTCCTGATGCAAGGTTACCAGCGAACCAGCGCCAGAACTGTGTCTTCTGATCTATGCCACCCAGAAAGATCTTCTTGTATTTATCCTTGAAGGCAAAGTTGAGGGCTTGGGTGGGAAAGTATCTGATGACGTTGGCCAGGTTTCCTCTCCAGAAGGATATGAAGCCCTGCTCCTTGGGGATTCTGACCACACAGTCGACAATACCTTTGTACTGCATATCGGCTGTGATCTGTTTGCTGGCATGTTGTACCTAAACAGCAGTTAAAAAGACATTCACGGTGAATGAGAGAAACAGAGAAAAGCTGCCATGATTTTATTTTTACGCGCATTTTACTTTTACGCGCATTTACGCGCAAACGTTGCAGGTTCAGCGCCCAATGCTTGGTAGGCCTAGTATGACATTTGAAAGAGGCGCTTGTATACCACGTGTGGCAAGCCCTAAACTGTACTTGTTCGTGGGGTGAAAGTATTGAATTGCACGCCTATGGTTATTTATAGGAACAAACTTACACCAGATATCACAGGTCTTTGCAAGCACGTTTTACGGGCACATGGATGTCCGAACCTGTACTTTTAAGACATTGACAACTAGACGTGTCTGGGTGCAGAGAATTACAATCTAGACTTAAGAGCAAACTAATAAGACAATTATTTACATCACCATAAATCATATTTGTGTCTCTAAACTTTGTGGTACATCGTAGTAGTTAACAATTTGAATGAGCATACAGCCCACCACCTATTCATTCCGTTACGCGGGGCATCTGGTGACAATAGCACCTTGGATAGCGACCAGATTCAGCTTCACAGGTGTTTCAGTGCAGTTGCAAAGAACTCATTCGACAACATCATTTGCCTCAATCTCATTTAGGAATCAACTACACGCGCTCTCTTACTGGAAGCATGACTGATACTTAATTTATCGGTCATGTCAAATTTGCCATTACTGTCTCGACAAAACTTTTTTGAACGCCATGCTTACCTGAAGCAGAAGTTTCACTCTCTCAATAGGGGCAACGGCGGTCTTAGAGATGGCAGCGGCGATACCACCGGCCAAGAAATCCTTCATGAAACTAACCACAGCGTCCGACATGACTGCGGGTTTCTCTGCACCTTAAGGTCAAAATTAGAAAGTATCTCCACCAAGAAGCAGTCCTCAAGGAAACCCAACGCCCCTTCAAGTGGTCGTCGGCTTCCGTTCGTCCCTAATATATATCCCCTCTCTATCGCGAGAGGATAGTGTGATGGATATGAGAATGGCCAAACAGAAAGTCCAACTTGAATAAATTTCCAGGGTCAGGGTTCAAGACCTTCGCCATGTTAAAAATCAGGGACTTGGGGGAAAGTTAACAGGGGCGTTTAAAGGACAAATGAACATTCCCCCACACGTTTCCTAGTAAATAAGGCGTCATTGCTATCAAAAGACTATACATTGACAGGTGGAGAAACATTTCTTTGCTTTATTTAGTCAATTACATATAGGGATAGGCCTACATCAAATGCTATTATCTTATTTAAACCTGTTGACCATGTGTGGAAATGCATTCATCACTTATATCTTTACTTTATCAGGTATATTACTTTCTGAATAGTTATCAAGTAACAACAGATATGAGGAACATTTTGTAGTTGTGAATGTCCATTGTCAAACCCCTTACGTTACAGTAATGTTTTGTCAGAAGCATAAGACGTTTCCATGAATATTGGTAAACTGATGGGAATATCAAATGTGTTGCCTTTCAGACTTCTGCGCACCATACAATGGCACACATGTACCAATGCAATAATGCTATCAGATAGGCCCATATATATGTTTTAAGTGTTTTCGCCCAAAGACACCCAGTTGTCCTCTACTGGCCTACAAGACACCCAGTTGTCCTCTACTGGCCTGCACTAATAGCCTACTTGCCAATAGTATATAGCCTACGATTCGGCTGTGCGTAATTGTGCAACACTGGGTCGTATATCCACAGATATTCGTATTGCATCAGCTTCCTTGTTGACCAACTTCCTGACAGCAGCTGTTTTGGGGCAGCATGATGGTAACAACCGCTTACGCACGTTCTGTAAAAGAGCACATGTTAAACTGGACTTTGATGCCCTGTTTTGTTTCGGGTTTTTTTCTCTCTCTGATCTTCAATAGTAGACAACACACCGATATTGTAACATGGCTAATGAATAATTGATACTGAAACTGTATAGCACTATTTTTTGTATTATTGCAGGTGGACATTTGTCATGGCGGGCCACATCACCAAGGTGAGGTTACTTCAAACGCGTCGAATCGTTGCTCTGTTGCGCACCGAACTTTTGGCATGGCTGGCGAATTGTTTTCAAATGTCACTTCTGTCGCTGACAAAGTCAGAAGTTTTACATCAGTCGTCAGGGTCCACGTAAAGCAAGCCAATTTAAAATACCCTCTGATGTGCAGGGCACCTTCTGGCGCAAGTCTTTAGGCCTAGTTCTACGAGTGTCACAAGCTGCCTTTTTCACATTACTGGAGAATCGCCAGGTCCCTTCTATTAAGCTGGGCAATCCTCCTTATCTCCCCCATCAACCTACTCAAGCGAATGGTAGCCTATAGAAGTCACTCGCGCGTAATTTTCGTTAAATAAATTAATAATAGGCTACTAATAATATATTGATTAATTAAAATAATATATAGTTAGCACAATTCTGCTCTAACTGAATTTGGAGAAAGTAAGTACTACAGAAGCAGCGACAGAAGTAGTTCCCCTCTGATCTCCGTGCATTAAGCCTACAGACTTTCCTCTTGAGCTTCTTTCAGTTCAGCACCATGACAGCGCCAGCGTTTATATGCCCCATTCTCGTTGGCAACGCCCCACGTGGCCTCAAGGAGGGTGGAGGATCAAAATGGCTAACGGGTTGTGCCATCTCTCATCAGCACAGGGTGTAGGTCTACATGTCGTTACCATTCATGCCATTCAAGTGTCAAATTATGGCATGCCTTTTAAATGTCCAATTCCAGTTCAACACTTTGTCTTCAAGAAGGGTTGCTGTCAGATACACACTTCCAAAATAGCAACAAAAATAACTTCAACAACAGCAGCAACAATAAAAATAATAACAACAACAACAACAACAACAACAGCATCAATAATAGGCCTATAATAAATGGCTGAAAAGTAGTTGTCATTGTTAACATATTTCAATGTCTGCTATTTTGTTTTCAATAGCCTACCTACGCGTACCTACCTGTTAGCCTATTTAAATGCTGGGCTCACCAGTGCACTGTGATTCATTGTTGTGTCAACCTTAATGTCTTAACCTAACCAAACTCAAGACTCAAGACTTTTGGTAGGCCTATCTTTGAAGGCCCTACAAAGTGTTTTGTTCTCTCATTAACTTGAATTCATGAGTAGTGACATTCTTGTGCTCAACGATGCCCATAATAATTTCACAGTATTTCATCGAAAGAAAAAGAAAAAATGCAGATGTTGGGTTTGGGATATTGCACCTTTTGTGTCAATCTCAATATTGTTGAGTCTTGAAATTGTGTTGCATCGGGCCAGAGGGTGGCGCCAGAGAGCCGGTTGAAAAGTTGTATGCGTCGTGCTGGTTCTCCAACCCCATTTGCCCTCTTCACTCTCTGGAAGACCCGCACAGCAACCACCGCCTAAAAAAAGTAAATTCCATCCTGAGAGACACATCACACCCAGACACACAATCTGTTTGCACTGCTGCTGTCTGGCAGTAGATACAGGACCATGAAAATTATGGACAAACGGACTGAAAACCTGAGCTTTACCCAGGAGCTATTACTGCACTAAATGATGCTCCCAAAGTAATATTATACCTACAGCATGGATGTGGATGTGTATAGCTGTGATGTGTGTGGGTGGGTGTGTTAGGTTTGAGTTGTGTATGTACTTGGGCGCGTGAGAGTGTGTTTCCCTGAACTGATCAATTTTGTTGTGCTTCTTACAATGAAAAATAAAACATATTGTGTTCTATTCGTCATGTGTGACATCCAAATTGAGGGTTAGGTGTAGACCCAATATGTCATAAAGGCATTCCCTTGCTCAGTTTCTCAGATTGGTTCATTCCTTTTGTAATATGGTAAAGGTGATGATTCCACCAAAGTTCCCCGTGCAGGTTTTTTTTTACCTTGTGTTTGAACTTCATAGCCTACTTCGTGTCACACCAAAGATTCTCTTATTCGCATTTAGATCGTCTCTGGACCAAGAGGCAGGTGATTGGAGTTGATAAGACGAAATGTGATTTTATTTATCAGATTGCTTCATTCCTTTAACCAGCTGTATCACTTTCCCAATGCAGATAAGGATAACACTACATCTATAGAGAGCTCATTTGCTTTCCTCATAATGTGCACAGTTTCAGCAGTGGAGCACTATAGTGAAAACATGTAAATACTGTAATACAATACTACATTACTTTGATGTTATTATTATTATGTTGTAATACATTAGGACTTGGTCCTCCATTCTCGTAACAGCAAATTTACTGTAGGCCTATAACAGAGGCCTTGTCTTAAGAGTTAAAGGCTTGATTAACAGAATTGCAGTGTATCCCGGGACTATTTCTCTGTCATTTCAAAGAGTGGATGTTTCACATGCTGCTGGCCTGGCAAGCCTTTAGGTTTCATGTAGTATACTAAGCTAATGCACTGCCATATGTATATTCTCTTCAAAGATCATTCAGTCACCTTCTTCTGTAATAAATTCTAGTTTCCCTTGTCATGCAGAGACGCATATTGCACAAACAAACCCGGCCAGTATAAGCTCATTATCTTGTTTTGAACCATATTCAAATAACGTAAGGTTTGGCTGTTTTTTTTTTTCCTGCCAGTTGATTGAGCTTGTTACACTGTGCAGCTTTCGTGAACTACTTCAAAGGCAAATATCCCACAGTTTCCAGCCTTGGTGTGCTGTGTGCCACATCTATTGCATCTATTCATCAGTGGAGAGGGGGGGAGCCCAGGAGTCACGGCCCCAGCAACCAGTAACGCTTGGCAGCAGAGGGGATGGGGCCATGAGGGATTAGCCAGAGAGCCTGTGTGTGTGTGTGTGTGTGTGTGTGTGTGTGTGTGTGTGTGTGTGTGTGTGTGTGTGTGTGTGTGTGTGTGTGTGTGTGTGTGTGTGTGTGTGTGTGTGTGTGTGTGTGTGTTCGGGTGTGTGTGTTGGGGTGTGTGTGTGTGTGTGTGTGAGAGAGAGAGAGAGAGAGAGAGAGAGAGAGAGAGAGAGAGAGAGAGAGAGAGAGAGAGAGAGAGAGAGAGAGAGAGAGAGAGAGAGAGAGAAGCCTAGACTGTGGTCAGCAGGTGCATCTGCAGAGTGATGAGCTCTGGACAATTTATGCCAGCCTGCCTCTTCCTCTGTTTTCTCTAATGCAGCCAATCTTAAGCCATCTCCTTTTCTTGTCCCCTCAGCCTCTATACCACCCCCTCCCCTCACACACACACATGCACATGCACGCATGCACACGCACACACACACATGCACGCACGCACGCACGCACGCACACACACACGCATACACGTACACCAGAAATGGTTGCTATAGCTCCTTAGATACCATCTCTGCACACATACACACACACACACACACACACTGCTCCTGCATAAGGTGCAAAATGTTAAGTAAATATTCAAACTGACGCAGATCACACCATTAAAACACTAACCAAACTCCTGAAGCATATACACAAATCCACACACAATTGTGGGTGTGTGTTTTTTTTAATCTTGTAAAAATGTCTGGTGGTAACTCTGCAAGCACAGACTCCTCCACAGTCTGACAGGGTCTCCCTCTTGCTGTGAACATTAGAAGACTTCACATACTGACCTCATTTACATGAGACATTTGATTCAGAATTAACTCAATTTAATTCAGAATTAAACTTAATTCCATTCGGAAAGCATCATGTAAACACTTCACAATTCGGAATTAAATGAGAGTGCAATGTAAGATCCACAGAACTATTTAATTTGCAATTATTAATTCGGAATTAAAAACATCATGTATACGTGCCCACTGTCTTTGACTTTCGCCGACTTGCCATTTCCAAATGTCCCACTGCCTATAACCATATTGTGTGAAGTGTACAGTGTCATTTGAAAATCATAATGCAGCTGGTGAACATACCTTCAAATTACAAATGATAGGTCTACTTTGTCCAAACATTTTAGAATGTAGAATGTGTCTCTGTACACGGAGAGCTGGTTCCAAGTTGCAATAGTGAAATTTGAAAACCTGAATCAGTGCCACTTCTAATTTCATTAACATGATTTCTCCCATAGAGGGCGCTCAAACACAATGTCCCTATACTCATCATACCACATTGACACAGGGGCACAAGTGTATTTCAATGCCCCACACAAAGTTTAAAAGAATAATAGCACTGTCCATGTCAATGAATTTTGTCCATGTACATGTAGACAACAGAATTAGTCTAGGGAAATATCACAGCCACAGTTGCAGGATCACAATGGGCAATCCGCCAAGGAAGCTGTTTGATAGAACATTTGACTAAGTAACACCCTATTTTTATTTTCTGTCTTTCTGCCTTCTTTTTGTAGAGTTAGAAACTGGAATGTCCCACTATTCAATTTGCGGTTACTAGGGGCGTCTAGGATTGTAGGCTAGCAATGGTGAAGAATCTTTTTAAATGTCCTGGTTCCGATTCCTGATCCGGATCACCACCAGCATTTAATCACTTGTTCCTTTGGTAGTTTCCGACAACTCCAAAAAGTTTCATCCAATCCGTCCTCAAGTTTTTGAGTTATTCTACTGACAAACAGACAGACACGCTGACAAACAGACAAACAAACAGACAGACAAACCAACGGAACCGAAAACACAACCTCCTTGTCGGAGACAATAATCAAAATCATAATAATGCATCTGAGATATGTAGTGTGGTCAATATGTGCTGGTTTGGACATCCCGGTTGTAGTATCTTCCCTGTGTTCAGATGGGAGGGGACACTCTTTTGCTAGCACAGCTTTGGCCAGAGTCTGTAGCAGGAATCCCTGTGGCACATTTAATTGTGACATGCAGTTGTCCAAGGGAAGCGTCCACTATTTCTGTGCTGGTTCCAGGGTCACAGGCTCAACAGAGACGACTTCATGCCCAGCATTCTCTGCAGTCCCAAACAGGGGTCATAGCAGAGGTCACATGACAGCGGTCAGATGCAGGACCGGCTTACTTAGCTAAACCAGCGTGTGGTTATTTACTGTGAACTACAGAGGTCAGCCTACCGTCAAGACTGGTCCTCATGAGGCCGCCACCTGATGCTCAGCGGCTCCATACCAGCGTCAGCAGTTTGCTTGCATCTCTTTTGTGTCTCTGCCTATACATGGGTTCACAGTGTTTGTAAACACAATGTTTTGAGGAGGGGCAAGGCACAGGCAGCCAACCATGTGAGCACATTTTTTGACCGACAGCGGTTTCCAACAATCAGAGGTTAAGTCAGTTACAGTAGTTTCGCGCAGTCAGGAGAAAACAAACATTTAGAACAGTGGTTCCCAACCTATGGGTCAGGACCCCCCTTATGGGTCGCCAAAGATCCACAGGGGGTCGCGGAGCCCTCTTGATTTTAAGGGGTTTCGTTTTAAATATATATAGCCCATGTTGAATAAAAGACAGCATTTAACTAATAAATGCATAGGCGCAACAAATTGTAAGTGCTACATTAAACATTTATTCTATATTTGACCAAAGACGAATTGAGGAATAAAATAACTAAAATAAGTTTTCGCAGGAAACGGAGGGCATCTTGTGACTCCGTCTCGTGCGGGCGCTCGCGTGGTTGGGTCACCAAAGCTTACAATAGTAAAAGCATGGGTCCCTTAAGAAAAAGGTTGGGAACCACTGATTTAGAACCCATGTATTCAAACCCATCTCTGACTCCACTGCTCCTTACCAGGCCTTGCCAAACTTAACTCCATCTCTTTAACCCATTTTTGCCTAAGGCACCTGCAAAAAAACACCTGCCTAATGCCTAAGCCCTTTTTGGGAAAAGGTGCCCCTCAGCATATAAGTACCTAAATATGTCAGCCTCCAAAGCACATAAAACATGAAATAAGTTGCATTTAAAAGCTAGGACCCTCATGTTTAATTAGAATATGTTCGTCCAGCTCTAACATATCCACATTTTCAATTAAAACACCTCAAATCTCAAGAGCCTGAATGCAGCGTATATGTCGCTCCAGGCGCCAAAGGTCAAACAGCAGATAAGTTGCATGAGGCTAAAATCTCTAACTCCACTGCTCCTTGCCAGGCCTTGCCAAACTTTACTACTCCAGCTCTTAAAAAGAGGCTCATCATCATCCCATAACAGGCTTAGCCCCTGTAGTTTGCCACTGCCCTTCCCCAACACATGCACACACAGAGGCCACAGGCAACATCCCCATACGGGTCATTCTTTAGAGGGAGGACCACTGAGCCGGTGCGGCTGTGTTTGGGTTTGGCCTGATTAAGGGATTGGATTCTGGATCAGGAGGTGCAGGCAAACACAGGCGCTGTCCATGAGCCACAGCCTCCAAGTCACTCTACCCCCACACTACCAAGGCTGAACTGGTCATGGACTGGCCACGCACCCCCGTGCCCCCCTAATTTCGGAATTCTATTTACATTTCTGAAAATAGGGGCCCACGAGGGTGCAGGGCCCACCTGTGAGTCAGTTCTGTGCCGCTAATGATGAGGGGACCCTTTAAGCCTAAAGTGCCCGGGCCCTATTTCTCCTCCAAGACACTCAACCCCCACACTACTGAAGCCTCCCCTATGAGCCCAAAGGCTTGTCGGAACGTTTCTGATGGTGGTCACCATGGATGTGGGCGGGCCTCCGCAAGAGGAAGAATAGAATGGGATTGAAGAGTTGGTCGAGGATGATGTCAGATTAGTGAACTGGTTTTCTAGATTCAGTGTGTGTGTGTGTGTGTGTGTCTTGTGTGTGTGTGTGTGTGTGTGCGTGTGTTGGGGGGAGGGTTTGGTTCTATTCACTGGTTTAAATTTGTATACATTTCTGATCTATGCCATGAGTGTTATATATGTATGTTTTAGATGCTGTAAATAACTACAGACGCTTTAACTGTTGCTGTAATGGAGCAGGAATATGTGCAACAGTAATGAATTGCTAAGTGCAAATTTACATGTATATCTTAGCCGACGTATATTTGTATATTTTATATCTATGTATATGTCTCTCCACTTTTTTTACCATCTCCCATATCATTAATCTATTCTACTGGGTTGGCCTTTCCATTTTTATTGTTCTGCTTTTTCATTATAAACATCTGTGTACACCTGAAATGACTAGAGTAGGCTAAATTGAAACAGAGTTCCTTTTCCTTTAAGACACACGTTGGAGAGGTCTCTTTTATGTGCCTATGTCACATCTTTCATGGACGCCCGTAATCAGTCGGCTCCATACTGAGTGTCATTTAGGGGCGGATGTAGCCATTTTGGGGCCCTATGCGAAATGCAAACATGGGGTCCCCGAAAGTCATATATATAGACATAAAATTCTGTATTTTAGTGCTATTTTAGTGTTTTGTCGCATATATATGTATATATATATATCTTCGATTACTTTACATATGTGACAAATTAATATCAAGCCTACTTTTTGTGTGTTTAGCGAGGCTGGTGTGACAGTTTGGGGGGGCCCATGGACGACATATTTGGTCGGGGCTCTATAGGCAATTGCCTAGGTCTGCCTATTAATGGATAGTCAGCCTCTGGTGTCATCAAGGGCACCACAGTGGAGGCCTCGCTCTCGCCGTGCTGCTGGGGGGTCACAGTCCTCAAGTGACTCGAGTGAGAGTGTGTGGTTCTTGAGATGCACCCACCCGAGCTCCTTGAGCCAGCAGCCCTAATTAGGTGAGGTCCTCCACTGAAGGAGCTGCCTCTCACATGTCCTCAGTTCACCCCCTTCTGGACCGGCAGGGCAGCCCTCCTCCACTCCACTTCACTTCACTTTACACCACTCCACAGCCCAGCCCAAGTCATCCATTAGGGCTGCCTATTGTGCAGCTTGGGGCCTTTCGCTTGCCGTACAAGACAAGGGCATTGCAAGCGAGTGATATGCTAGGCGACTTGCCATTCATGAAAAATGCTGTGTTCCCATATGTGCCACGATTAATTGGTATGGCATTTGTGTATCTTTCAAGCATATTCAATATGGTTTTAGGTGAATTGCAACCGTCATGGTGTACATTGTATGTACATTTTTGCAAGAACGGTGTGGAGCAGGTGTTGTGTTTCTCCTCCTGTGTTCTATGAATGATTCTTTGAAATGTGAAATATGGAAAATTCAGGTAAATTGGGCCACTTTTTTTGCATATAAGCGAATGGCCCAAAGTGGCCGATTTACCTAAATTCACTTAGGACACCATGCTACCATGCTATATAGCAGTTGCTATATAGTATGTTCATGTGTATATTGCTCCGTAACATCTGCTTGATATTTCTTTAGCATTCATCACACAATACCTGAATACAATTAAAAATGCCTATCTCGTGGAAACTCGTATGTATAATTTAATTTACTTGTATATTTGTCTTTGATTTGTTGGTTAAATACAGGCTTCTTCAAGAATAATCCACCTTCGTTCTTTGTAGTGGTCACTCTCTGTATCAATAGGACACAAGTCTATTAGGTCCAATCAACTTCCTGGTGAATTTCATCATCTTTGATAAGTTCATTTTCCCATTATGTTTGATTCCTGGACCGAGAGAAAGTGAGTTCTGTCAAGACTATATGCGAGTGTGTGGATTTGTCGATTTGATCTGTGTGTGTGTGTATGTGTGTGTGTGTGTGTGTGTGTGTGTGTGCTGTGTGTTGTGTGTTGTGTGTGAATGTGTAAGACCGAGAGAGCGAGTACGTATGCAAGTGGCCTTAATCCTTTGATTGAGAGATGGGTCCTAACCATGTCCATCTCGATGCGATGACCACTCAATGGAGAGCTTTGACCTTTGACCTGGCTGTGTGGGGGCCAGTGGCCTCAATCGCCTCCGGGTTGTCAGAGGGGTCAATGAGCAGCGTATGCTGGGGACACGCTGGACTCTTGGCTGACTGGAGGCCACCATATGAGGGGTGGCCTGGCCAGTTCGGCCCTCCGCCCTGAAACCCTCTGGGTGACCCATGGATGACCCTCACTGGCCTGCATCGGGCTTTTGGCCTCCGCCATGCTGCGTTTCTTCCTCAGGTCTGTTCGGAGATGACCTGTCCGAGAGTTTAAACAGCTGCTGGACAGGATTGGCTCTGCCATTACTACGCCGGCGACCCGGTTTCGATTCCAGCCCGGGTCATGTGCCAATCCTTCCCCGTCTCTCTCTCCCCACTCGCTTCCTGTCCCATTCTTTGCTATACTGTCCAAATAAAGTTGAAAACCCCCCCAAAAATATATATTTTAAAAACAGCTGCTGGACAGACTACCGCTGGATATCCATGGAAATGTGCAAGACCCTGTTTTGGGTGCCATCCGACATCCTCCAACATTAACCGTATGCACTCAGAGGTGAATCTAGGGTCAGCTTGGGCCCCAAGTAAAAACTCAAAGGAAGGAACATTTGAACCAAAATCGCCACAATTGTAGTAAAGTGTGAGCAGTTATTCACCATCTTCTAGGGGGCTTGGCTCTGTATGCACAAAGTCAGCAATATATTTGGTCATATTGTCAGTCAAACTTTGGAGTTTACATGATCACAATTGATTAATGACACGGCTCTATCCCCATCTCCTCAGTGTACTGCTCTGGCCGCTTCAGAAATGTGTTATGGCGTAGCCCCTTAATGCACGCCATACCTCCAGTGGCATGCTGTAATAGTCACTGAAAAGTTAAGCACCATAGCACTACAATACTATGACATAACAAGGGGCCTTAAGTAATGCACTACGACTTGGTCATTGCCATTCTGGTAACAGCAAATTTATAACACCATGTCTTAATGGGTTAAAAGATGTTCACAACACCACCAACATAAATCTGATTTATTTTGGTTTGTTGTAAATTTGAATTTAGTTGCTTTCAAATTTCCACATTTACAACTTAACAATAAATATAACAAACTTTCCACAAAATAATCTCATCAGGGAAACACATTGTGACTAAAATAACGTATTATGCAGGCTTTTAAAAACACGGATTCCGTGTTGTATTTAATTTATCTAGTCAACTGGAAAGAATGTGTGGATTTTTTTCTGTCACCCCCAGATTTGGGAATGGGCAACAATAACCCTGCTTAAACATTTTATACAAATAGGACAGAGCAATGAATTTTAAAATGCTATAGTACATGTGGACTGTGTGTGTGTGTGTGTGTGTGTGTGTGTGTGTGTGTGTGTGTGTGTGTGTGTGTGTGTGTGTCTGTGTGTGTGTGTGTGTGTGTGTGTGTGTGTGTGTGTGTGTGTGTGTGTGTGTGTGTGTGTGTGTGTGCGAGCGTGTGTGTGTGTGTGCGTGCGTGTGTGTGTGTGTGCGTGCACGTGCATGCGTGTGTGTGTGTGCGCGCGTGTGTGTGCGTGTGTGTGTGTGTGTGTGTGTGTGTGTGTGTGTGTGTGTGTGTGTGTGTGTGTGTGTGTGTGTGTGTGGCATTTGTATCCGTGTATCTGTTTTGGGGAAGTCTGTGTGTGTATGTAGAGGGGATAAAGACCTAGAAAACCAGCCTGGCTTAGTTGACAGGTGACAAGGGTTATAGTGAATGGGGATTTTGTAATACCAACAGTGGGGGAAAAGCTTGGCCACTGAGGGACCTCTGAATGGGGAGAAAGGAAACTTTTATGCTCTCACACAAGAACGGGAGAAAAGCCCTCGGAGACAGGCAGCACTGACACGACCGGCAGGGACTTAGCATCCACTATCCAAACTCTCTCACTCTCTCTTTTCTCTCTCTCTCTCTCTCTCTCTCTCTTTTCTCTCTCTCTCTCTCTCTCTCTCTCTCTCTCTCTCTCTCTCTCTCTCTCTCTCTCTCTCTCTCTCTCTCTCTCTCTCTCCCTTCATTCAAACAATAAGAAATGCTAAATCATTCCAATGCTAAATCGGATTGATCCCGATGTCAGTGCCTGTGTGGCATTTTCAGTCCCCCCTCCATCCTCCAACATATCCCCCCCCCCAAACATCCATTTGTCTAAAAGTTTGACATATTTGTCAAACAGAGGCGGTGCTGTCAGGCGTCAGACCGGCGCAGATTAACATCACTCTTAGGCCCTAAATGAGTTTACTCCGACCAAAATGGCTTTCATTCAACTGGGTGCGCTACGTTTGTGTGCCCTTAGCACCGTATGAAAGTGTAATTAGCCCCAAGAAGGCCCAGGCTTGAAAAACCATGTGGTCCTCATAGCCGCGCGTTTACATGCGCGTCTACCATGTCCTAAAGCTGAGTGAATGATCTGATATTATGAAGGACATTTGAATAAAGTTCTTTTTCATATAAATATGCATATATAGGCCTATGAAATAGAGAGAGAGAGAGAGAGAGAGAGAGAGAGAGAGAGAGAGAGAGAGAGAGAGAGAGAGAGAGAGAGAGAGAGAGAGAGAGAGAGAGAGAGAGAGAGAGAGAGAGAGAGCGAGAGAGTATGATAAATAAAATAACAATAAAAGTGTACATTGTGCGTAATCTAAAATAATGTGGAAAAACGCAGGAAATACAATTACAAGGAAAATTTGCATCTCAAGCTCAAAAGTCATTCTCAACAGCAGAGTCCTGCTATGGGTGGTCCCAACTTTGTAAAAAGCTGGTGATTCTCATGTAGGATTAACATCCCTTGCTTTGCATGGCCCTTCTCATAGTTAGCATCAGCATTCCCTCTGAATAGCAGGCCTGTGCCTAAGCCCCAGGCTTGGCTGAAATCTTCCTCCCACATCACCATCATAATCATCATCTGCAGAACAGAATACTGCTCTTTCACAGCACTGTAGACAGAATGGAAGGGATGGAATCAGAAGGCTACCTACCGTACATTCTGTTTGGTCTGTAAGTTCAGGCGAGGCATTTGGGATAATTTGAAAGGGTGAAAGTCTGACAGATAATGTAAGTGTGAGTAGAATTTGTGCATGTTTTTGTTGCAGGGTAGTGAAAAAGACGAACTGGCGACAACACGAGACTGGGAGGAAACACGTGGGGGGGGGGGGGGGGGGGAGGGGTCGAGGATGATTCCATCCAAGATATCTCTGTGGGAACCACCACAGTGGAAGAACTCTGAAGCTGATCCGCATCAAGACACTTTGTTTTTCTGCTACTTTTTTTCTTTGTTGCAGTTTCAGTCTCTTTCTGCTTTCGCCATCGTTGGGGGGTTTCATTTTTATTCATGGGGGTGATAGGGGTGTAAAGCCGGCGGCTGTGTGTGTGTGTGTGTGGGGGAGGGGGGGGGGGGGGGGATTGGGTCGGATGGAGGAAAAGAGGGGAATCTGAGTCTGGGGAGATACCGGTTCAAGATGGGTGCGGCCCTCAAAACCAAGCTAGCCATGGCAACAATAGGCGCAGTGTTAGTGAGGGGAGCTGCATCCAGGACTTTTGGACAATTCTTCCCATGTGGGTATAAGCACTACTGGGAGGTAGCTCCATTAGGGATTACCATATCATTAATAGTATCCATGACTTTTGTTCAAAGGCTACTTGTGTAATGTTGCCTTGTGGATGACAGCTAATCCCCTCAGCTGCAGCTAGTAAGGATGGGCTCTCTCTCTCTCTCTCTCTCTCTCTCTCTCTCTCTCTCTCTCTCTCGCTCTCCCTCTCTCTCATTCTCTCTCTCTCTCTCTCTCTCTCTCTCTCTCTCTCTCTCTCTCTCTCTCTCTCTCTCTCTCTCTCTCTCTCTCACACACACACACACACACACACACACACACACACACACACACACACACACACACACACACACACACACACACACACACACACACACACACACACACACACACACACACACACACACAATGTCACCTCCCTTCCCCAGCTCCATGTGGAAATCAGGCCTGTGCAACACAGATAAAATCAATGTCCATCACAAAAGCTCTCCATAGTAGAAAAAGAAATATCTATTCCCACTTCCCCGATACCTCCATCCCATCCTATACCCTGTCCTCATCTGCTCATATGGTGAGTAGTTGGATGGTTTTCCAGTTGGTTGCCGCGATTTACCTCAGCTTTCTCGTTTTAGTTTCAGAGATCCAATGAAAAGTCACGCCTGGTTTGTAACCATATCTGTTTTTGTAACAAACAGCACAATGGGTGTTCATGGTGTTTAGTTTATCGGTAATCTGAGTTACGTTATGAGTCACCACTTGTGGTGCACTTGCCGTCCACTAGAACGTCACATACAAATGATGGCCAGGGGTAGGCAATTAGGATTGGACGCAGGCCGAATTGTTTTTCTGACAAGGGCATCGCGAGCCGGCCATGGCCATGGTTTCTGCCGCAACTAATGTTTACAACTGCCAGTTGTTCATTGTTATAACATGTTTCATTAACTGTTGAAATTTCAAAAGTCATGGAACCAAAAGTTGATTCCGAATGTAGGACAAACAAAGAAGCATAGAACTAATCCTGTCTGCATTTTTTTCAGCTATTTGACTGTTCACTGCACTGCACTGCTATTTGCTGCATCTCGCGGGCGGAATATAATTAATGGCGGGCCTGATTTGGCCCCCGGACCGCTAATTGCCTACCCATGCTATAGGCTCTGACCCCCCTCCACTCCTCACGCAGGTCTGTGTATGTTGTGCAGAGGTATCAAAAGTAAAAGTAAAAGTGAAAGTACTTTTGTGGTGTAAGTACAACACTAGCACATAGAATTACATAGCTGGTACACCATTTATTCCATTGTACCTAATGAGGTACATAGACTGTGTTGTTACTGAAAAACACTGAAAACCTAACAAGGACCTACCACCAACTTGATATAACCAGTGCAGAGTTAGCTGATCATAAGACAAGTACACAGGTCTACTGGCAGTTTATTACAGTGTAAATCAAGCTCATGAGTCACGACTTTTTCACCTCCCATCCAGGAAGTGTTTTTGACAGCATGCACACTAAAAACTACCAGGTTCAGGAATAGTTTCTGTCTGACTCACCATACTGAATACCACTAAAATCCAGGTCATTGTAATGCATTGTAACGTATTTAGCATTGTAATATTACAGATTTTTGCAGCAAAAAGTAATGTATTACATTAATTAATTACTTTTGTAATTCTGCCCAGCACTGCTCATTCCTCTCACTTGATCTGTCTGGTGTTATCACTGTAATTGACCTTGTTTGGTTTCTTGCATTTATTTTCAAGTTTTTGTTTTAACACTCTCTCTGGCGCCTTTGTAGGTACAGAGGAAATGGCTGTATGCAGAAGGAAATGGCTGTATTCATTGGCAAATGCCTCAACTATACTGTCTAAGGTGCTGCGGCGCAGCGTGCTAAGCTGTCTACAGTTTGTAGATGGGTGACCTCAGTTATGCTTTTTATACTTAAACATGTTCACTATGTAACACATTTAGGCCCTTTTTCTGAGTTGTCTGAAATGCAATAGAGTGGCCCACACCGATCTTTTGATATTTGCTGCTGTCTCCGTTATTTGGCTAATTTGGATTTTATGTAACATTTATTTTCAAGAATGTGCAACTCACCAAGTACTGGTAAGTAATGGTGTTCACTGGTGTTCCAACTGTATTCAAATTGTATTCCAAACAAGTTTTACAGTGAGACATACAGTGAGTCCAATATGTATTTGATCCCTTGCTGATTTTGTCGGTTTGCCAACTAACAAAGACATGATCAGTCAATACATTTTATGATAATATGTATTCTAATATGGAGAGACAGAATATCAAAAAGAAAATCCAGAAATATTCTTGAGAGAATATATATTAATTTATTTCTATTTCACTGAGCAAAATAAGTATTTGATCCCCTGCCAACTGATAACAGTTCTGGGCCCACAGACCAGATGGGCACTTCCGATCAACTTGTCATCTGAATTAAAGATAACCTGTACATACTAACATGCATAAAAGACACATTGAATCAGCAGAATCAGTCCATAGTATGAGTGAATCAATCACACTCCAACCTCACCAGGATGGGAAAGACCAAAGAGCGGTCAAAGGATATCAGGGACAAGATTTTAGACCTGAACAAAGATTAAATGGGCTACAAAGCCACAAGAAAGAGACTTTGTATTAAGGACCCAACTGTTGATGCATTTCCTCCAAAATGTAAGGAATACAAAATGACCATCCATCAGCCTGTCTAGGGTTTTATACAAGATTTGACCTTTTGTAGGGATTCGATAATCATGAGAACAGACAGAAAGCACCCTAGACCTGTACGGGATGAACTAGACAATGATATCAAAACTACTGGGACCAAAATCACTGAGAAAACTATGGGTAGCACTTAAAGCCACAGAGGATTAAAATCCTGTAGTGCACACATGGTACCTCTACTTCAGAAGGAACTTGTGCAGTCCCACCTGAGGTTTGCCAGCGAACATCAGACTGGTTTAGGATATGATAAGGAGGTGCTGTAGTCAGATGAAACCAAAATCAAGCTGTCCGGCATTAACACAATTCAATGTGTTTTGAGAAAGGGAACTGCTGTCTATGATCCCAAGAACACCCTCCTCACCATCATGCATGAAAGTGGTATCATTATGGTTTGAGGGTGTTTGTCTGGCCAAGGCACAGGACAACTTCACATCGTCAATGAATGGATGGAGGGAGACATGTAATGTACAATCCTGAGTGCAAACGTCCTTCCCTCCACCACTACACTGAAGGGTGGGCCATTTTTGGATCTCCCAACATGACAATAATACACAACATACAGTCAAAGCAACGAAGGAGTGGCTCAATAAGAAGCATATTAAAGTCGTGAAGTGGCCTAGACCGTCTCCAAATATTAACCCTATAGTAATTCTATGGAGAGAACTGAGCCTCCCATTTACCAAGCTACAGCCACAAACTATTAATGTTTTAGAGATAATCTGCGAAGAAAAATGGGCAAAAATATTTTATACTATATGCACAAACATTGTCATCAACTAAAAGAAGCATCTGACCTCAGTGCTAGACAACTAGGGCTTTGCCACAAAGCACTTTATCTTCTTTAGCTAGAGGGGTCAAATACTTATTTGCCTAACTTAAATACAAATAAATTAAAATATATTATTTAAGTTATTTTCTGGAATTTCTTTTTGATATTCTGTCTCTCCATGTTTGAATACATATTATCATACATTTATAGACTGATCATGTCTTTATTAGTGGGCAAACCGGCGAAATCAGCAAGGGATCAAATACATATTGGACTCACTGTACCTTCTGTAAATATTTGTAAATGCATTTTTTTTTATTATTCACAAGATTCCAAATAAGACAGAACATGACAGGGAACGCTGTGGCACAGTGCGCTAAGCCCCCCACATTTGGGCTTGCATGTTGAAGGGTTGCACCCAGGGTTCGAATGCGGCCTGGGTCATTTGCTATCCTGTCTCTCTGTCCACATTTGCTTCCTGTTGCTCTTCACTGTCCTGTCTGAAATAAAGGCGAAAAAGAACATGACAGAGGCCATGTTTCGCTTTCAAACTTGTTAGGGAATGCCAGTGAACACCCCTAACTACTTGGTGAGATGTACTGTTGAACACCCCTAACCACTTGGTGAGATGTATTGTTGAACACCCCTAACTACTTGCTGAGATGTATTGTTGAACACCCCTAACTACTTGGTGAGATGTAGCCTATTGTTGACAACAAATGTTTAGGGAGGTTTTAGCAGCAAGCATAAATCATTGATGAGGACCACTCTATTGCATTGCAGACAAATCAGAAAAAGGGATAAATTCGCTAAATAATGAACATATCCTTTGATGACTTGTGAGTAACTTGTGGATGTTGTGTTTATACAGAGTCATTTATTTTGAAGTTAATTTCTTGATAGCATTTACAAAAAAGTTATTTGGAACCGCATGATTATTAGCCTAGGACGTAAGGTATATTTCTTGAATCGGTAGGCCTATCTATGAGAAAATAGGGGTTTTTTTTAGATATATTATTTTGGTCTTTTTTACTTTGATAGGACAGTGAAGGTGGTGACAAGAAGTGAGTGGGAAAGAGACAGGGAAGGGCCGGCAAAGAACCCGGGCCGGGAAGCAAACCCGGGCCAGCCGTATGGTAAACGAGTGCCCACCGGTTGGCCACAGCAGGGCTGAGAAAATAGTTTTCACTATAGACTAAATAGATTTTTCTAAATATTGTGTTTTTCTGATGTTGTGCAAAAATTACTGTACATTTTGCTTTAAAAAACCTTTCATTCATTTAAAACTTCTGCATGTTTTGCTTCTAATTTTCCACTGAAAAAAGTTTAACGTGGCTGTCACAAGGTCAGTGACTACAGTGACTCATATTTGCTTGTACTTTCCATTGTATGAGAGGTCCCTCTGTGCTGCTCATGTTATTTTAGCTTTACTCCCTGCTTTCTATATGGCTTTCTATTAGAGATGCAACAGATCCTGATTTTTAGGATCCTGCCAGATACCGGATCCACTGCTTAAGATCCTGCCGGATCTGGAATGGGATACCGGATCCTACGAAAGGGTTGAAACATATAGCCTACTCGCACACGTGGGCCCTTTTTATTACGTTGACTCAAACTATTTTTAGACTCATTGGCTTACTGCCACAGTGTCTGCACTGCAGTGTTGTGCGTGAAAGCATTCAAAAGAACGTGTTCATTGAACACGCTCATTTTTTCGTGAATGCTGAACTGAACGCAACACATTTTTTAATAAAGAACTTGAGCGTGAATTAGTTCACTTTATGTGTCATGAACGCCAGACATCACTATAAATGAACATTGGAATTTAATTCCCCTTTAAAGCTGAGTGAGATCTGTTTTCTCTTTTGAAACGCAACGAGAGAAAGTTCTCCCCTTCTGTACTCTCGCTGGTGCCGCTTGTATCATCAGTCGGAATTTCTTTGGACATAGTGCGCAATGCATTGCGGGCAACGTAGTGTCCGGCTGAGAATAGTTGAATAACACAGGGCTAGTTATTGCTGCTTACGCACGACGTTACCCGTGATGAATTGCGGCGGAGAAAGAGAGGGAGGGAGAGGGAGAGCGAGAGACAGACTGACAAGCGCTGCATTTAAAAAAATGGCTCGTGGAAGTGATGGCACGGAGACAGACGCCGATTCTCCTTATGAACACCTGCGCAGCAAAAACAAGTAAGGACATTCACAACGTCATTTTTTAAATTTGAAACCGCATATTCAGTTAAAACATCCATCCGGTGTGAATGCATGCACGCCCTCGAGGGTCATAAGTGAGGAAAGGGGGAGAAGACCCCTGCCAAGCCCAACACTGCCAGCAGCCTTCAAGAGGTCCGTGGTGGTCTCGGAGCAGATAAAGTGTTTATCGACTATTACATTGTGGAAGATGTACAACCTCTAAACAAAAAACACTGTATCACACGTGTGTTATAAGTGTACATAACATAGGCCTAGCCTACATGTGTATACACAGTTTCCTTCAAAATATATAGGCCTATATATTTGTGCATTTGACTTTTGCCTTCATTAGGCCTACCTTCATTCAAGAGTTTTGCTCATGTAATAATTCATACACAAACAGATAGGCCATATAATATCATATAAAACTATATATAAATATTTCATATTATATATATACAGTAAATATATATATTTTTTTAAATGCTAGTAGACTTCATTACACTAGGCTACAACTGGTCTACCTTGTCTGTACTGCATGCTGCAAGTTTCATCACCTGGTAAGAAACCCACAATTGCAGTGTCATGAGCAAATGTCTAGTCAGTTTCAAAGAATGTATGATTTCTAGCTCGTAGTGTGAAAAAAGTATTTATTTGAATATCTCAAGAAACAAAGTGAAAATGAACTGAACTTTGAACTAGTTCAGAATTAAAATTGTGAACTTTGAACTTGAACTGTTCACTTTGAGCATTTATGAACTGAACTTGAACTAGTTCAGAAAAGCTGTGAACTGGCACATCACTGCTGCACTGGCCGGTTCCCAAGTTCTTTCACTCCATGCAGCAATTGGGGTTGTGAAAGACTGACTGAAAAACCTAGGCTAGAGATGCACCAGATCCTGATTTTTAGGTAAGTGTCGGATACCGGATCCACTGCTTAAGATCCTGTGAAAAACCCTATTATCCTGCCGGATCCGGAACCGGATCTTGGATCTTGTGCATGTCTACCTTCTATATGGCTCCTCCGGCACAAGCCGTCTGGCTCTGCCATCCAGTCGCTCTAGGTACTCCCAGTCAAGACTGTTCTCCATTGTCGTACCCAAGTGGTGGAACGATCTCCCAGAGGCAGCAAGACTAGCACATCTCTTGCAGCCTTCAAGAAGCAAGTAACTCTCCTCTTTCGTGACTAATGTTTGAGCTGCCCTAACCCCAGGCCAGACTCTTGATGTGTGTGTGTGTGCAGGGTTGGGGAAGTTACTTTTTAAATGTAATCCGGTAAAGTTACAAATTACTCTTTCAAAAATGTATTCAGTAATGTAATCCCATTACTTCAATATTTAAGTAATGTAACGGATTACTTTTGGATTACTTTTGGATTACTTTTCCCCCAAAATACTTATAATGACTTAAGTGAATCATGCTTTTTTTCCCCCAAACACTTACAATGACTTAAAATAAATTGAGGAAAGCTTACTTAGGCTTAGTTTGTCAATTAAAGTACACACAGCAAGTCCTGACCACAGTTCAATTTATTGAAAAAAAAATAACAGCTATATACAAAATCAACAAAGGCACACCCCACACCCAACCCCTAACCAGGTTGAACTATGTACACAATGGCTGCCCCCACAGCCATCCTCATTGACAGTGCATGGCAGCACGGGATGACAGCACCCGGTCAATGCATTTGGACGAATGTCCATACAGTAAACTATATGGAGTATTATGGGGACAGAAAATTAGAAAGCAAACACTTTCCAGAGTTTAATGGATATCATTAGTTGCAAGTTGTACTTGTTAGCCAGTCGATGGCTAGCTCGAAACTGACTTACACTTTCCCTACACCAGTACCAATTCATCGTAACGGGAAGACAAATGAATACAAAATTGACTGTTATGAAATGGCTCTACAAGGACATTACGGGCTTGACAACACCAATGTTTTGAAAAGCCTCCCCATCCCATGATATTTTTTTTTTCCAGAGTAGGCTATGTATGACCTGAAAGTGCTGACGCTGTGTCTTTCGACGCTGACAAGATATTGACTTTGGGTTGGCACAACCGGCACTGGACATCGATATTGGCGCCCTTGTCTTCCTTGAAAATGAAATGTTTATTTGTATTTCCACCGGGTAAATGCATTTTTCTCCATTGCTCACGACTGCTCTGTACTTCTTTGACTGAGTGATTGATGCAACGACAACGAACTATTGAACACTCCCACCAGCAGGGAAGGGAAGCAAGGCTGAGAGAACGCAGGTCGGTCAGGAATGCTACTGTCACTGTCGTCATTACGTAACAGGTGATGATTCCGGCGAAAAACCAAAAATCACAACATACAAGCCGCGGCATAACAATAAATGAATAAATAAATCAGTTAATATAATAATTAAATAAATAAAAGGGACCAAAGACGCAATTTCGCAAGAATTGTAATCCTGTTAAGTAATCCCCATTCCCACTGAATGTAACTGTAATCTGAATACATATTTTTTTGCTTGTAATGTAACGGATTACAATTACATTGATTTTGTATTCTTTTACCGTAACGCCGTTACATGTAATCCGTTACTCCCCAACCCTGTGTGTGTGTGTGTGTGTGTGTGTGTGTGTGTGTGTGTGTGTGTGTGTGTGTGTGTGTGTGTGTGTGTGTGTGTGCGCGCGCTCTACTTTAAACAACAACAACAACAACAACAACAACAACAAATTGACTAACCCTTCTTTGCATCTGCACTTGTTCTGTATATCTCCTATGCACTTTGTACTAGTGATGTTGGCTATGATTATGTCCTCTTTTGAAAGTCTCTTTGGTTATAAAGCGTCTGCCAAATGCAATATAATGTAATGTAATGCAATGTAATAGAGCTTGAAAGTGACGTCATATCCTTCGATTTCATGGGACCTCACAGTGTTTTTAGCGGAAAATGTTGGCATGTAATCACAGGCTTTGTTCACAGAAAATAGAGAATATTAAAATGATATTTCGATCCCCTATGAATTGTGCCACGGGTTTCACACATGTTGTTTCTGATATTTTTGTAGGATTTTTCGAACAAAACACCAAACGATTTAGAGGGGTGTGTTTTTTCTCATTTTTCATGCAGACGACCTCGGAAAACAAAATATCGACAGGCCTACATCTGCATAAATAATCTAAATTTAGCTCCTTAAACAGTATATTTGTAGGCCAGTGCATATAATGACTGGAATCAGAAGATATTTACTCGCTACCATGTTGTTAGATGGTCAGCTAAGGACCCGTGAATGCGGAACTAAGGGGAGGGACTTTCAAGCCCTATTCTGTGTGAGATAAGGCTGTGGAAGGGGGGCAGGAACTCTGTTGCTAATGGTGACATTTTCGCTCTTCACATCTCCTATGATAAGTCAGTGGAGTGGAGGACCAAACTGGGGTTGTGGGGGCGTGGCTGGGAAAATGAAACCCCGTGACCAGACACTGTTACCCTGACACCCCCTCGCGCCCCTGCGGACCCTCTCTTCAGCCTCTCTGTGGTGCAGACACTCACCTTCTTTGGGGGGCTCAAAGCAGTGTCACACCCCTGTCAGCTCACCTTAGCACTCACACTGTTGAGCCCTTTATCCACCGTCCAGCCAGAACCATAGCTCCACTGCTAGCTGAGAGAGAGAGAGAGAGAGAGAGAGAGAGAGAGAGAGAGAGAGAGACACACACACACACACACACACACACACACACACACACACACACACACACACACACACACACACACACACACACACACACACACACACACACACACACACACACACACACACCATGGCTTCATTGACTAGGATGTACCCTTTAAAAAAACACTCAGAAACATGAATTGGCAATTGATAAACATGTACTGAAAATTACAATATAATCTAGGGAAGCACAATGCTGTTCTATTCTATTCTGTGTTCTATTTATACACACAGACACCACTAGTGTTTGTCACACAAACTTAAGTCACACAGAGATGCACTCACACAAGCGTACACAGACACACCCCTTCCTGAGAGATTCTACCCCTCCCATCTTGTGCCAAAGTTGCTTACCGGTATATTATCCTGTCAGGTGACGTGCGGCAAAGTAGTGGATGTGGGGAGTGTGGTGTGTGTGTGTGTGTGTGTGTGTGTGTGTGTGTGTGTGTGTGTGTGTGTGTGTGTGTGTGTGTGTGTGTGTGTGTGTGTGTGTGTGTGTGTGTGTGTGTGTGTGTGTGTGTGTGTGTCTGTGTGTGTGTGTGAGAGAGAGAGAGAGAGAGAGAGAGAGAGAGAGAGAGAGAGAGATTAATGCCTGCATATTGAGTCCTTGCATATTGATTGACTCAACACTGAGGGGCAGAGGCAGCTTCAAGTTAGTCAGACAAAACATCTCTTAACGATCCAACACGCATGCCTTTCGCCTTTAAAAAAAATATTTGCTGAAACAAACATACATGTCTTTTTTTTTTTTTAAAGGGGCACAATGTAGGATGAAGTAGTTTGCGCGGTGCCCGTGGCATGCCTGTCTCAAAATCTACACAGTCATGAAAAAATGCTGTTTAAATAAACTCGCTGTGAGAATGTTTTTCATCACGGAATGCCAGCGGTTAATACAAATCTGATTATGGTATGCAAAGCGATTTTTCGTACGAGAAGTGTTTCCAACGACACTCGACCGGGTCGCTTTGTCTAAAGTTACATTTGGGGTTCTCTGACAGCGGACCGTGACAGTGGTCGTGAGAGTCATCGTTCAATTACTAACGACTAAAAATAAGCATCGGCTGACTCGGGACAGTGATTTATTAAACTTTTAATCCTACATAGAGCCCCTTTAAAAATCTGGATAGAGGGTGCATGTAAGCTGTTTTGTCAGATCCGTGGTGTGCACATCACAACGCTGGTGTTAGCCAGTGTGCTGCACCACGGTGGTAGGCTACCTTAGAGTGACTTTGTGGCCCCACGTCTTCTCCTGCTGTGCTGCTGTGTGGTCGCGGCTGTTCAACACGGGAGTCCTGCTGAGATGGCCATCACTAGGTCACAAAGACCAGACGGGAACTCTCCAGCCAGTCAGTGCTCACCCGCAGCTGCCCTCAGTGTAGTTGAGAGGAGGGGTATCTGCTTTGGCCTTATTTTCACAGGCATGGCTTCTCAGTGAATGCATGCGGTTGCTTTGAAATTATTATAATCTGCTGCCCATCAACAAGTCCATACATTTGGCCTGTTTCTCCTTGTCAATTTTACAAGTGGAACAATGTTAGGAGTGTGTGTGCTGTGTGTGTGCTGTGTGTGTGTGTGTGTGTGTGTGTGTGTGTGTGTGTGTGTGTGTGTGTGTGTGTGTGTGTGTGTGTGTGTGTGTGTGTGTGTGTGTGTGTGTGTGTCAGAACGTGTGTGAGTGCCTGCATGCATGAGTGTGTGTCTGTGTGCGGGCATGAATGTGTGAGTATCCACACAAAATCCAAATATATTTAAAAATATTTCCGCCGCTCCAATTTCTACTGAAAACTCAGCTCAATGAAACATTCTTTCATTCTCTTCACACAGAATTTCTTTCAGTTTAAAATCTTTGTTGTTTTTCATAGACAGGTCGAGTAGACTTGCTTAGTATGGTATGCCTGTGGTAACAATGTAGGGCGTTCCATCCTCTGATTCTAGCCCAATGGGCATAAACCACCATTGAGCAACCAAAGCCAATCCAGCTCTTAGCTCTCCTGAGTCTATCTGACACTGTGAACAACATCTGAAGGTGTCTTCAACCCTGAGTTTGATTTGTCCTTTATTTGGTATTGTGTCTTGCGTTTGCTTGACTGCATCATTCGACCTTCAAGGTCCGACCTTTAAAACCCACAGTCCTCCCACTCTGGCTTTCCAGTTGGCCCTCATCCGGCCCTATTTTGGGGGAAAAGAAAGAGTGAGGTGTGGCTGTGGCCTCCTTCGGACAAAAAAGCTGAGGGGCTGTATGTGTGAACCCCATTAGCTCAATGGAGCGCATGAAAAGCATATTAGTGCCTTCCAGGGCCGGATTAACGCACAGGCTAGATATGGCTGAAGCCTAGGGGCCCCCACCTGCCAGGGGGCTCCCGATTGGCCAAAAGTCAAAAATGGCAGACTTGTTATAAGATGTGACATTGAAAAACGAATCTGTCGTGTCAAGTATACTTTTAAATCTTATTAATACTCCTGTCCATAGTTGACACACATATCCTTAACTCCTAGCTCGTAATTATGACACTGCCTCTTATTTTGTTGCAAAATTTTCTTTCCGGGGGGACCCACAGCAGCCTGTAGCCTAGGGGCCCCAGGCCATGTTAATCCGGCCCTGGTGCCTTCCTACTGCTACTTTCCTCCTCCAACACCCCACTGGTCACCCCGCTTACCATACTTCTCCTCCTTAGGCCCATCACGGTCTTACAGGTGGCCGACCGTACCGCAGATCTGGTTTGTTCCTTCGTCAAGGTTTTGGTTTCGCTGGCCGCGTTCAGACCCCCGTGTGTTTCCTCCCTTTCTCTGCTGTGCCCTCCAGTCTGGCCCATCTCACCCCACTGTCACTTCTTGTAAGTGAACTCATGGCCCACTCAAGCGGAGACGCAAGCGGAGATGTGGAGAGGGGTGGGACTGGGGACACCCAATGGACCACCAGTCCATTGCAGCAAAAAAAAAAAGACTCAATCGGACGTTCTTTTTGAATTTCTTGGTTTAAACCTTCTCTTCACCCCCGCCCAGCTCTGCCCTTTTTTTTCTTTATCTCTGCTGGTCTTTGTCTCATCAAATGCTGAGAAAACAGTTGGATGTGAATATCGTCCCGCCTGTTGCTCCTTCATGTTCTTTATTTATTTAAGCTGTCTTTATTCAATCAAAGTTGAGGAGTTTCTAGTCTTTTCCAAGCACAAACCGCCTCGGATTGTGGGAAAGGAGCTTATGTCGTGCAGGAGGGTGATCAGAGCGTGGGAGAGGACAGAGGGATGCTGGGACAACGAATCAGTCAGGTGCAAACCACATTACATTATTATATAGACCAATATCAAAATTACTCCAATGTCCAATGCTATATATATCCAATTCATCTCATTTTAGAGTCGTTACGTATATCAAGGCCATTCTGTCAGCTGCAGCAGATCTGCAGATGGTATGATTTCACTAAATCGATTGATTATTGAATGATAACTAATCCCTTTCTTGTGACGAACATCATGATTTATCATGTGTGGAGGAGTTTCTTCTGATTTTTCTTAATTGATCTTTTGATAAGATGAGATAAAATAAGATAAGATAAAACTTGTATTGTCTGTAACAGAAATGTGTCTTTTGATGTGGGTCCAGTCATTCTCATATAGACGTTAAACAAGACAAGACAATGCATGTAGCTTATGTTGAGGCTGGATAGCTGATAATGGTCATCTTGTGTGGAGTAGTGCTAGAGCTGAGGGGATGAAGGACTGTTTGCTTCTGTGTGCAAGTGGTACATTGTAGAGCCGACCTGATGGAAGCAATTGTGGAAGGTGTGATGGAGGGGTGAGAGGGGCCTTCTATGATCAGGTTGGCTTTCCTAGGGAGGGTTGGCTCAGATAGGTAGGGTTGAGGTGAGGCAGTAGTTTTGATAGCCTGATTTATGCCAATTTTGTAGTGGTACTAGGAGGATGTGCTGAAAGTATGGACTGATTCTATGAGTGAACGGTATACTAGAGTCAGAATGTCCTTGCTGACTTGGAATATCCTGAGTTTCCTGAGTTGGTAAGTGTTTTTGTGCTTTTTGAATACTGTATCCATATGCTGCGAGAAAGACAGGGAGGTGTCCATTTCTGTGCCCAGGTACCTGAAAACTTCCACTTTGGCATGACGCCATTGTCATTGTGCTTCACACACTCCTGGAGCATCTGGAGCCCAAGAGCACCAATAGCGCGTTCAGGCCGACTGAGAACCGTGCTGGAGCCCGTTCCCACACCTAATCGCGAACCAGCTGTCATGTATACGCCACAGATATTTGTGTTCGCGAACCGGAAAGTTGGTTCGCAATGCGAACCGCAAAATACTAGGTTTTTCTCTGCGAACCGTGACGACAGCGTGGTCGTCAGCAGGTTCATCCGGGTAACACAGTCACGTGCGGAAAAAAATCAGAGCCCGGTATGAACACTGGCGGTTCGCAGACAAACACTTTAGTGCCGAACGTAACTGGTGCGAGCACCGACACCGGCTCCGTTCTTGTCGGCCTGAAAGCCATACAAGTGTCCTCTTTGTGGACTACAGTTCGGCCTTCAATACCATCCGACCTTACAGTCTTCATTCCAAAACACACCAGCTGGGACTTAACACCAGCTTGTGCAACTGGATTGTTGATTTCCTCACTAACAGCACGCAGAGGGTCAGAGTAGATGATCACAAATAATCAACTCTTGTCATCAACACTGGTGCTCCCCGGGGGGGTGTGCTAAGCCCTCTGCTCTACCCCTTTTTCATCATCAAGTTCGCTGTTGACACTACCATTCTTGGATTGATAAAGAACAATGATGAAACAGACTACAGGAATGAGGTGCAACATATGGCGTCATGGTGTGACAACAACCTGGGGCCTCATGTACGAAGCTCACTTACGGACAAAAAAGTTACTTAAGTTGTTTTCCACGGCCACGGTCAGATGTACTAAAACAGACTAGACGTGGAAAACTGCGGATCTCCACGCGAATTTCAGGGCTGCTGTGGAAGTTTCCGTAAGCGTGGAAGTTGCCGTAAGTGGTGCATTGCGTCTTTTTGGCGGCACACAGAGGCATGCAGCACAACTACATGTGTTGTACGCAGTCGGAAATATTGCAGAGATGCAGCCAATTAAACGTGGATTTTAATGTTGAGGCGCATGATTTAAAAAAGAAGATGAAGAAAACCACCTCAACCATATTATTGTTGAGGCAGCTGGTTAAAATGAAGCGGACTCATGAAACTATCCTGGAATTACAACGAAATTGGATGCCCATCAACAGCATTATTTGGCAACTATTAAACATTGAATAGCCTATTTTCTGGATCTGCGATGCGTCTTCTCGCATTTGTTAGGAACGTCCTCACCGCAGTGATTGTCTTTCTCTTTTAATAAGGCTACTGTAAAATTAGTCCATCAATTGACAGATGATTTTTATAGGCTAACTGAGTTGACTGCAAGTTATTCATAGGCCTACATGTGGCGTAGCCTATGCGTACATGTGTCATCTTTCAGAGTTATAACCGACATAAATGTTTATTTCTCTGAAGCCTTGGCGACTGCCTCATCGCAATGTGTTTTGATGTAATGCCTTTTAAATATCAATTGTTGGGAAACCTGCATTGTAGGCCTACTGCAGTATAACATGACAGTTTTTTTTCTGCAGTCCTCACATTAAGTATTACCAATGCCTGATTTTATACACGCCAAAGTAATTTTGTTATTGCGCGCAGCCTTTTTCCTTTTAAATTGGCCACCTCCGAAACAGCGCCTTCACCTCGCATCATGATTTCCCGCGTTCCCCTTCCCGCGTTCCCTTTCCAGTTCTTTCAACCAATGAATGCACATGAATGGGTCTGTTCATACTAATTAGAATATTCATATAGAATATTTAAGGGAGGAGGCAAGGTGGAGACTTGGGCCCGCATGTGCTCGTGCATGTGCGCAAGATTTCACGGCAAAACCTGGTTACGCACTTATTGATACATCCGGATTTTTTTGTCCGTAAGTAACTTTCAAGATTTGTAGGCACTTCTTTGTACATGAGGCCCCTGGTCCTGAACACCAAAAAGACCAAGGAAATTATTGTAGACTTTCACAGAAAGGACCAAGGAAATCAAAGGCCCATCTCCATCGGCTCAGAGGTGGTGGAGAGGGTCAGCAGCTTTAAATTCCTGGGGGTGACTGTGGCTGAAGCCCTTTCCTGGGGTACTCACATATCCTCAGCTCTCAATAAGGCCCAGCAACGTCTTTTCTTCCTGAGGAAGTTAAGGGGCTACCACATCCTGATTAACTTTTACAACTGTGTGATGAGCAGCGTTCCGATGTATGGGGTTCTGGTGTGGTACTCAAGCTCATCAAAAGCAAACCAGCGGGCACTCCAGTGTGTAGTGAAAACAGCACAAAAAATCTTTGGGACACCTCTCCCAGAGATAAGTACCATTTACACCACACGCTGTCTGCGATGAGTGCAGAGCATCCTGCATCACTGTCACCACCCTGCTTATCAACTGTTCCAACCGCTGTCCTCAGGCAATGAAGCTAACCAAATAGCTAGTTTCCTAGAGCTAGGCATTTTGCTAGGCAAGTTGTCTGATCGAGTATTTCAAACAATTGTTGAAACACATTATATCCTACTGATATTGCAACCTATCACACATTGCTGTGTTGTCTGTATGTAAACAGCCATACAATAAACAAAAATCTACCGCAATGGCAATGTGGGAAGTAGTTTCCTACTATGTTTAGGGCTTGAAGCTGGTGACGGGTGGCCACGTAGGCTAATGTAATGGCATGAAAAACGATTATACTGTTTATTGACAAGTGACTAATTTTCGTGAATGAAATTGCTGTTTTGTGTCAGTTGATGAAATATCTCATCGTCTGAACATGGTGAAGAAAGACGTTCAGTGAAACCTCAAAGCACATTTCATTACTAGCCAAATCGGTAACACTTTATTTTAAGGACACATCTATAAGCACTAATACATACAATGTTAATGCCTGCATAAGTAATTTGTAAGGCATGTACTAAGCAAACACTAAGGCCTACTATGTCCTTACTAAGGTTAAATTGGTAATAAATCCCTTATTGTGCATGAACAAGACATTTGCGAATACATGCCTAACAAATGTTTGATTTTGCTTTGTACATGCCTTACAAGTTACGTATACAGGTACATTGTATGTATTAGTGCTAATAGATGAATCCCTAAAATAAAGTGTTACCGCCAAATCTTCATTTAGAGAAATAAATTCAGGCCACAACCCCCCATAACCAATAATAGTAGCTGCAGATGGGGTCGCCGGCGGGCCTATTTACTATTTACTCAACTACAACATAGTGACATTGCTATGACAGTACTGAGAGCCTTAAGTAACAGATCAAGAAATAGCCATTACAATTTTGGTGACAGTAAGGTTATAACATAGGCTCTGCGCTAAGGGGTTAATGCATATTATTCCGATATAAAATTGGTGGTTGTGTTGCCGAGATATGAGGTTTATGCCAGGGATTTCTCCCACTAACTGAATTGGGATATTATCACATCTCTTTTCTTGCCACCCAAATTGAGGCACATGCATACAGATGTGTAAACAAAGATCCTCCTATTGAGTAAACGCTGTTACGTGTGCCATGTATATTACGCCCCTTTTTGGGGGAAAACATTGGGGGATAAGCCAATGTAAGTCAATTGGTGGTGTTGGGAAAGAATAAACAAAAGACAAGGACCTATAGACAAGCGTTGTTCTCGCTCAACATACCGAAAAACGTGTTGTGTTGCCGGCTGCTCAAATAATATAGCTAAACAGCCATGGTTGAAACATGGACAGTGTTAATTTAGGCTAGCCGATGTTGGGAATTAGTTAATGAGACATTCGGTTCGTTTTCCCCCAAAAAGGGGCGGAGCGCTCGTTCACGAACAAAGTACTCGGATCAGGGGCGGAGTGGGGGGGGTTTTCCTACCGGGAGAATTTTCCCCTTGGCGGCCCTTTAAAAAAAAACAAAAAAAAAACAAAGCGAACAACATGGTTTCCTAACCAAAAACACAAAAACCACGAAATCTGCAGTCGTAGGCTACTACATGTGGACATTAGTGTTGTCGAAATATCAACCTGAAGTGGAGGATTGTAGCCTACACCTTGATGAAATGCACAGCCAGTGGTGTAGTCTAGGCCCTACGTAAAGCGCAGGTAGGCCTATACGCAGCCATTTCAAAATTTCAGGGATTACAGTACCCACTCAAAATTGATTGATCCATTATTTAGAATAGCACAAATATATACAGTATACCCACATCAAAAAATGCTCAAATATACAGTATACCCACTTCAAAAAGTAGACTACACCACTGCAGCCATCATCACAGTCCAAAGCAATAGAACTAGTTGCAGGTTAGGATACATCATGCTACTGTTCCATGCAAATGTGCACTCCACTGTCATTTTGACAGTTTGTAGGCCTATTGAATTATCGTTTAAGGAAGGCAGGATGAGCACGGGCACAAGGTTTTGAGTGTGGGGGTTTTTAGAAGAGTAGGCTATAGCTTACAAAAAGTCTGTCTACATTGTGCATGAAACCCACCATACAGCAAATAAGCCAAACCTAGCTACTTCAAAGCACAACCGTAAGTCGACAAAATGTATTAAACGGTGTAGGCCTACCTTTAAACGCTGTCTTCGTTGCAGCAAATGTCTTTGTTTCTTGCAATCACTCCACTTTAATCCACAGTTTAGTCTACACACCCAGCACTGGTCACATCAGAATCTTGTGTGGTAATTATTTTGTTCCATTTCTTCAGACATTACATAGGCTACATCCTAAATGTGCCACATATAAATATATGTTTGATAATAATATTATTTCGAGTATAAGGAGATATACCGGACCAGTAGTTCTAACAAATCAATGCCATCAAAACAAAACTGCGTCTGTTAGCTGCAGTTCTCTTCCTTACCACTTGGTGGAGTCTGTTCGTAACCCAAGTCAATAACCACAGAGCAAGTGAATCTGGGCTGGCAGACTGTAAACTGTAACAGTCATGTGGAAATCGGAAAATAAATCATAACTTATTAATATTTCCATCCTTTGGTAACCAATCTAAATAGTACAGGTTCTTCAAATACTGAAAACGAAACTGTGTCACTAAAATCTAGTAAACTTCCTCAATCTACGGTGTATGGAAATTATCAGTAGAGAAGGGGTGTGGCCAATGTACTGTTTGACACCGTCAGTGAGGTATTGCCGGCTGGTACACCGTATATATACCGGCTAGTCAAGTCAGGTTAAATATGGCGCTTCGGAAAGTAGGAAACCAGCGCTTGTCGAGAGGATTAGGGGATTTCAGGGCGGGTTGATAACGCATGGCGGTTGCGTTATTACATTTCACGGCCGCGGCCCACCGGGACAAGTCCCCGATCTCCCGATGGCCACTCCGCGCCTGACTCGGATGGCCGTTCATACCTTACCTGACTCCCGCCCTCTGGTATTTGCATACAAGGGAACGCCCCCGCGTGACATTGCTGAACACAGCCAGATGACGTAAATTGTTTTAGTTTATACGTATATGGTTGTCTCAGGAGACAGTGGATCAGCTCATCAAGAGGTTCAACCCCACAGCGTCTCTGTGTTACGTTCCCATAAATGTAGCGCAACATCCTTGGAGGACACAGGGCAGGTTGGGGGAATCCTTTTTAAATTGTGCGTCTACAACGTAGCCTGATAAACCAGACTAAATTTGAAATGACATGTGTAATTTAGTCTGGCCCCTCTGAATGAGACATCGGAATATTGTTGATGGGAACAACCTGTTGTTTTTCAAACTGTGTCTGTGCCTATTGGCCAACGCTTTGTTGTCACTCCCTCAAAACCCCGTCGGCTTTACATCCAAAGATTCAAAACAAATCAAAACAAATCTCTGCGTTTTGATTGGCCAGACAGTTCTAGCAGGGTGTCCGCGGAGTCTAAAAAAGTCTAAAAAAGTCTAAAATTACACATTATCCATTTTAGGCCTAAAAATGTCTAAAATATAGGGATTTTTTGCACTTGAGTCTAAAATTGAGGTTGAGTAATTTAAGACCTACGTTTCAATGCAAAATATCGACAAAGGATTAATGTTTATTTGTTCTGTTTTGCTTTGTTTTTACGTCCTTTTCCACGCCACTTTTTCTGGTATTGTGGCAGTTATGGTCTGTGTAGTTCTACATGAAATGTTGCTGTTTGTAACGTACAATAATAAAACTACATGTTATACCACTATGTTATACGGAAATGTACTGTAGCTCCTCCTCCCCTTTCACCGCACAGTCTGACTAGAAAGCCCACGTTAGTGGTGTTATATCTAGACATTGTTTATATCTAGACGTTGTAAAAGCGATATTGGCGTTGCGTTGGCCATACATTAGATAACTAGGCTTCTTGACTGTCTTAAACACCTGGAAGAAGTTAACTAATGAGGGAAGTCAGTCACCACCTCCTTGAAAAAGAACGTATTTCTATTTGGAAGGATGTCGATTAAAACAGAAGACAAATGTGACAGTGCAAGCCAAGGGAATATGTCAGCACCAGTGTGAATCGTTGCAGGTAAGAAGTGATTTTTAGTCCTTGCAGTGGTGATGGAATAGTCAGGTGTTGGCTGTGGCTTAGCAGTCTAGCGTAGTTGTTAGCCTCAACGTTGGCGAAGCTTGATTGTGTCTGTGCGAGCGAAAGAGAGTAGCGACAGTGTGTGTGTGGCTAATCTGAAATTATGAGTGATTTAACAGTCGAATTCCCATGGAAGTGCCTTTGTTGTAGTCCTATTCTGTTTGATGCCTTGGTATTTTGTGCTGGTTCTGTGGTAGCAATTTGCAAACTGGTGGGCATTTGAGCTGTTACGGTCATGTCCACGCACAAACGTTTCGTGTGTGCTGTCACATGCACTTCTCATTAGCTCAAAGTCAGTCCGTCAATGTTTGAAAGACCTCAGGAGTCAAAGCACATGAAACATATTGTGCAATTCATTTAACAAAATGGATAAGATATGCTATGGTGATGGATGATTTAATTGTTATAACCCCGTTTTGCGTTTTCTTTGCCTGCTGCTTATGAATTGATCACCATTTAGCTTCACGTTATGCTGCTTGAAAATATGTTAAAGATCGCCTCTCAACGTTATTTCATTAATACTGCCGTGTTCCCCAATGTTATTGAATGTGTTACGCGTTGGTCCTGTTTTAAAAAACGCGCTGGTTGCTTTGTTTCAAGACGTTTTTGCAAGCTGGCAAGGTGGCTTGTGGAGAAACGAGAGAGTGTTCCGTGTTTCTCGTGGAAATGCGTCTCTGATTGGCTCACTCCTCCTGCTCTCGAAGAAACGCGTCTCTGATTGGCTCAGTCCTCCAGGTCCTGGATAGAATGTAATGGCAAACAGAGTCGCCACTTCCCCGGGTGGTACTGCACTATAGGGGCGCCAGCGGAGGCGTGCAGGCTCCATTCAGGGCTGTGCTCTTTCGACAGCGACCCCTAGGCTTGCTGCAGGCACGGAGCAACCAGAGTGAGTTGGCTTTATGTATGAGGCTTTGTGCTGTGTGTGTACCTGAGAGTAGCAACCAGCTGATAGCTAAGCTAAGCTATGTTTCGGGCCACCAGACGTTGTTTGTTTGGAAAACAAGCAGAAAAAAATTACTCAACATGTTTTTAGATAAATGGGTCGATATAAACCTTTGTGGGCAACGCCTTCTTTCGACGTGACGAAACACAGAAAGGCTTTCGTGATTCGCTCGTTTCTCTGCATTATTTATGTAAATTGGGAAACACCGAGAAACACAGCCAGGAGAGTTGACGCACCGCTATGAGAGCCTTGCAAGTGAGTTTAACTTGGGGTGACCGTCCGATCTTCGAAAGGAGTGAGTAAAACTGAGTTTTATCGGAAGTTGGCCTTTAAGCCTAAACTACGTCTACATCAAAAGAGCCCTAGATTTTGAATACCGTAGCCAGCTGCGCATTACCGACTCTCGCGCCGTGGCAGAATCTTTCTCGCGTCGCGCTCTTGAGCTGTCATGCAAGTTACACTCTCGCTTGCGTGAGACCTCTGGTACAACCTCCCTAAAACGAATAAAGCATGAATCTTTGGATTGAGTGGCATGGACTGAGTTGGTCAAAATTTCGAACTATTTTGTTATTAGTATTAACTGCCACAATACGTTCTCTTGGACACCTCCAATAGATGAAACAAATACACGTCATTTTATGGCAGCATTTTATGGCAGTAGTGGTGTTAGCTCATGTTCTGTTCTTCTATCTTGGTTAGGTCCTCTTGATATAGGCTTGCACACATGGCAATCACATTTTGATTTAAAAACCTCAGTCAGTGCAATGTAAAGACAGGCTGTTCACAAATGCTGGCTTTGATAACTTGAAATTGTGAAAGCGAGCATTGCACCTTCTCACTGGTCATTTATGATCAGATCTCTTTATGCTTATAATATGCACTAGTGTGTGTGTGTGTGTGTATGTGTGTGTGTGTGTGTGTGTGTAGTGTAGTGTGTGCAGGGCCACTGACGGCTTTTACCGGGCCCGGGGCTAAATCATCTGAAAGGGCCCCCCTCTCAATAAATACAATACAATTGGGTCCCAATTCTGAGGGACCTCTTTCTCTGGGGCCGGGTCAACTGTCCCCTCCCCTGTCGGCTTCTGTGTGTGTGCGTGTGCTTTTGTGTGTGTGTGTGTGTGCGCGCGCGCGTATCAATTGACCACAATCTGGCTTTATTTCATTTTTTATTACTTCGCGAAGGTCTAAAATTTTGCCCATGATGGTCTAAAAAAGGTCCAAAAAAGTCTAAAATTTCACTTGTTAAAAGCTGCAGACACCCTGTCTAGGGCCAGGGGGATTGTCCGAGGCTAGACCCACTCGCAGGCAAAAAATAATAGTTTATTTGGGCTAGTTTATTAGGGCTAGTTTACTGGGCTATCTAAAACTCACAATTCCATACACGCACCAACTATAGACTTAGTTGTTTTCCGTTTTAGCTGTTTTGATATTTTATGTAGCCTACAACTCGCAACAGACAGGATATCAACACAAATTCTGTCGACATGAGTATTTGCATAAACTGTGTGTGTGTGTGTGTGTGTGTGTGTGTGTGCGTGTGCGTGTGCATGCGCGTGTATTTTTCATTTTCATTTATCCTTTATTTAGCCAGGATTGTCCCATTGAGACTAGAGTCTCTTCTGCCAGGGAGTCCTGTATGTGTGTATGGTGTGGATTTCCATTATATAGTCCACAGATTACATTAATGAATGATGTGGCCGGTCTTTATGAGCTGTATACTTGTGTATTCTGTGTTATCAAAATGTATATAGTTTAAGGCACATGAAATAAAACTTTGAAATAAAAATGTTGAAAAGAAATATATTTTTTTCTCTATGTTGAGGAATGTCTTGATGACATTAGATCCTGCTGACAGCAGGGCACTGCAGTAATTTTGGCTGCAAATATGAATAATTTATCCCTGTTTAGGGAGTAATGCCATTATTAGTCCACAATGGCGGTGTTGTTCATTAATTAGCCCCCTCTATAGGCAGATTACCCTGTAGGCCATGAGATGTCTGTCATAGGGCAACCATCTCTATTGAGGCGTGTTCACGGGACAGAGGAATGCACAGCTTCCCATTGTTTTAACCACCATAGCAAATCTCCAGTGATTTCTTGAGAGTGAGTTCTGGGGTGTACACATACACACACACGCAGGCACACACACACACACACACAAACACACAAACACACACAGACTCACACGTATGCATGTATACAACTTGTTATACTATTATATAGAAGGCCTATTCTGATAGGCAAGTCATTTTTTCTCGCGTGTCTTATACATACCCCACCCCCACCTAAACTCTTTTATCCTCTAAAACAATGCCTTTACAAAAGTAGATTGCTTGTCTGTGGATGACGCCTTAATTGTATAACTTTGCAGGTTAACAAGTTGGATGACATCTTCTGCGAGGGTTCCCCATTCCCATGAATAACAATGTGCTCAGTGTCTTGTGTTGCCTGTGTTGTTGTCGTGTTGGTTTACTGCATGCTTATTTGAATGTTCCCATGACTGTGCAGTGCCCCTCCTCTGTTTCATCAGTGGAGACTGAGACAGTTAGACATGGTGTGAAAACAAACAGACTCGCTTTTTTCACATCAGCAAACAAAACCAGACATTACAGTGCATGCAGGGCCGTAACCAAACATTTTCAAATACAGAGGTCAAATACTGCATGCTGTACTGCATATTGTACATTTAGAATGCTTCAAATAGCCTACTTCAGTCAAACTCTTAAGTTTGTTTCTATTCATCGTTTACATTCAATGTACATAATGGCACAGCAAAATGCATGGAACAGAAATCCATCAAGTCAGAGGCTTCTATGGCATCCATACTGTAAATGTTTTAATCTGTTTAACAATTAAATGCATCTATTTCTTTTGACTGTGATTCTCTAATTATTCTGTTCATTCCTTCACCACTTTGCAGCTCCGTGTTCTTCTGCCACATAATGCTCCCTTACTTGCTCCATCTCTGTTTTTCTATCTCTCATTCTCTTTTGAAACAGTCCCTTTCATCTTGCCCATTCTCCCGCTGTTGGCTTGGGATATCATGGTAGCTGCATGCCCTAAATAGGGTGTAAGTTGAATAGGGGGCATCTCGGGCATATTTGCATAATCCCGCGCCGTGGCACAGGCTCCCAGTGCCTGCCTGGGCTACGCTGCCTCTTGCACACCCGCCCCGCTCCGCCGCCTTACGCCAGGCCATGCCAACCACGCCAAAGGTAGGCCTGTTACGCTCTCAAACCTCGCCTCTTGCTGTGCAGTGGGCGAATGCTGCCAGAAGATTAGTGCCACTAACAGGCTTAATAACAACAAGTTCACTGAGATCGGCTGGTTGATATATCACAGGCCTGGTGGTTCAACCGTGTGATGCTCAGTTTTGGGTGTCTAGGCCGAAGGCTCTTTTCTCTTGGTTTCTCTTGATTTATACATTGTTGATTGTGGCGATGAAAGCACAAGCACAATCTTCTTTCTTCACTGATTGAAATGGGTGGAATGTCCACAACTGCTGTCACGTGTCATAAACCCAGGTAAACCTGTATGTGCAACACCAGCAGCTATAATCACGTGCCTGTACTGTACATCAAAGCATCCTACCCACCAAGCATCTCTGGAGGCATACATATGGTAGAGGGTGTATTGTCATTCCTGCGCGTGAACCAACTCATTGCAGGGATGCACCGCGTTTTTCAAATGTTGTGCGATATACAGACGTTTTGTTTTGCAACACACTCACAACCCAGCCATTCATTCATGTCTGTCCTTTTCACAGAGTGGCTCTGTCTTCAAGCCCCTGCCTGTGCCAAGGATCTCAAGATGGCTTCTGTATGTCTGATGGGAAACTGTTACACATAGACAGGGTTGCCTGCCAAGTTTTGCCATTGTAATTGGGGGTGGGGGGTATTGGGGGGGTTGGGGGGTTGTAAGGAAGAGTGGGAGGTAGGGAGAGAGGTAAGGGTGGGGTGGGGTGGGGCATGGTGGCTGAAAGAACAGAGCCCCTTCTTAACTTAAGACAAAATCTTAGAGAGAGAGAAAAAACATCACGAGAGATCTTTGCCCCAGTGAGATTAATGCATCCACTTCTTGAGCTGGGGTTGAATGTCTCTGTCTCATCCACACTCTGATCCAGCACTCAATCACTTTACTAAACCACCCCATATTAAGATATGTATATACATTTAATAGTCTATTTTTTTTACATATTCTTACACATTTCTGCAATCAGTTTGCTTTAGAATGACTGGCTGCATGTTAACCAAACATTTGCTTTAAAAAAAATAGTTTACTAGTAGTGTTGACTGGTGTTCCAAATTGTGTTGCTCCGCCTTGGTATTGTGTAAAAGATTTCTGTTTCATTGTATAATATTATATTGTTATCAAGCACTCTATTAAAGATTCATAAACCAAACTTTCTAGACATGTATCAATATAATTTTATACAAATCAGTCAAGTTAAGTCATTCATTTCATAACCTCATTGAAATTATCTTCATTCCACAACTATATACTGTATACTACGTACCCATGACACTGCAGGCTACAGGGGGATCGTCATCACCTGTCACCAGCAGCAGGAGTTGAGGTTGTAATTGAACATCAGTTAACACACTCGATGTGAGCTGCCTCAGTTCCGGGCCAGACTCTATGGAATGATGTGTATGTGTGTGTGTGTATGTGTGTGAACTCTACTGTCCTGTGTTAATGTACCTTAAAAAAAACTAACCCTGTACCTAGCATCTGCACTTGTTGTTCTGTATATTTCCTATGCACTTTGTTTCTACTAGTGATGGCGGCTATGATTATGTCCTTGATTGTAAGTCGCTTTGGTTAAAAAGCGTCTGCCAAATGCAACGCAATAAAAAGATGTGGTTATCCGACAAAGACATAGTAGCTGCCACCTGCTATGAGTGGTGCGTGTATGTGGGATGAGGAGGGCGGGTGGAGGGGCATTGCCTGAAAACTATAGAAGTGGAGCGAGTGAGGGAAACACTGTGGAGGAGGAAGATAAAGGGGGAAGGAGGGAGGTCACGTCACCCGCGTCACGTTGCTCAGGCTCTCTGTGTCTGCAGAGGACTCTTATCTCCAAGGCTCCTCGTGAGAATCGGGTGAGAGCACCACTCCAGTCTGCCGACCGAGTATACGGGTCATGTGACCACTTCCCATCATTCACATGCAGACAGGCAGGCATCCTCATGCTGTTAGAAATGCATATCAGAATGTGTGTGTGTGTGTGTGTGTGTGTGTGTGTGTGTGTGTGTGTGTGTGTGTGTGTGTGTGTGTGTGTGTGTGTGTGTGTGTGTGTGTGTGTGTGTGTGTGTGTGTGTGTGTGTGTGCTGCATGCCGTGTGATTAATTATGGTGGTTGCATGGCCTACCAAAAAACAGCATCATCATAACAGTATGTTTCAACAAAAAACCTCCATCTGACAGCAAAATTGGCACATACTATACATTACAAGTATTTGCTTTTGCAAAGGAACTGCTGTTTCAAACTACGAGAGACATAATTACACGCCACAATAGACATAATTACATTTGTATCAACTACTGGCAGTCTGGGATGAAAACCCTTCAAAGCACGAGGAGGATGCATGCAGAACTATAGTCGAGCTATTGCAACTAATTGGATTAAGCTCTGAACTGGAGTTCTCAAGAAATCCAGGTATACATACGCTGTAAGAAATGTAAGAAATGCACTCAGAGAGTGCAGACCTCTGCCAAGGAAGCTGTTTGATAGAACATTTGACTGTTACACCCTATTTGTTTTCTAGTCTTTCTGCCTTCTTTTTGTAGAGTAAACTGGAATGTCAAAATTCGCCCTGGTGAAGAATCTTTTAAAAGTTCCTGAATCCAGATTGGGATGTAATCACCAAAATGGAATCACATGTTTCTTATGCCGTTTCCAATAACTCCAATAACTACAATAACAATAACCAACCAACAAACAAACAAACAGATAGACAGACAAACCAACCAACATAACCTCCTTGGCAGAGGTAATTATTGTATGTCATACAACTCCAGGCTGCAGACCCCTATACTGTAGGCTTCATAAGATATGTGCTATGTGCATATACTGTATGTGCAGTCAAATATATCCTTGCGACAAGAAAACACTGTTTCCAAGCTGTGGTGAGAATTATTTTATCTGTGTACTTGGCAACCATTGCAGCCTACCAGCATTAATCCCAACACATTTAGTCAGGCCAAGAGCAATGTAAATATCGTTTCTGATCTCCCGAAAAATCAGGAACCTCATCCACTTTGTCGAACACCAGTCAACCAGTAGCAAACCTAGGGAGACGGGTCAACCATGCCGTTTGAGAATGTTAGTTGTTATGCTCTTGGTCAGACCAAATCGCGAAAAGATTTGAAAGTCAATGATAATCAGGCTACCAAATCCTCTCCTCTCCATTTTTTCTCCCCATTCCAGCAGGTTGCGTAAAAAAGCATGTGTACATAGCCGCTATCTCTCTCTATCCCACTCATTAACCATCAAGGATGTTTCTGTGAATAAAAAAAGTATTTTATCTCTGATACCTCTGGTAACTTTGGTTGCTCCTAGAAGGAAGAGTGGGTTCAGAAGGAGGACTGGCTGGCCATTCGTCAGAATAAGGTGTATGCCAGCATAGCTCAATTTCTCAAACTCCAGTTCAGTTTGATTTCAGCTCGACTAAGGTGCAGTGTACATGACTTTCAAAACTTGGGCTTTAATTGGACGATTTGGACCCCCACATTTGGGCTTGCAAGCCCAAGGGTTGCACCCAGGGTTCGAGTCCGACCTGGGTCACTTCCCACCCCATCTCTCTCTCCACATTCGCTTCCTGACGCTCTTCGCTGTCCTATTTGAAATAAAGGCGAAAAAGCCCATAAAAAATATCTAAAAAAATAAATAAAAAAAGACACTAAGTGTAGATGTTCAGGCAAGTATCATGGCACACACCTCGAGAGCTGCCTAGTGTGGCTTTAACTCGGGTACATTACAAACACACTTAGCCAACCTGTCCACTGTTCATAACTTCAAGACATTTTCACCTATTGTCAGATATACACAGTAATTTAAACGCCACTAACTTAGTGGCACTAAAATGTTTGTGTCACTATAGTGTAGGGATGTAAATATGTAATGAAATGTATCGATGTATCGGAAGTATCGACTGGCGATTTAATCGAATCTGATCGTATCGTGGGGCATTCTTAAGAATTGAAAAGAGTCGAATCGCTGGCCCCTGTGCAATGCCCTAGCTCCATAACACAGTAGTAGTGGAAAAGTAATTGGAAAAAATCGAATCGAACCGAATCACATCGTATCGTGGGGAATTCTTAAGTATCGAAATAAAAAAATCGAATCCCTGATTTAAGAAATCGATACCGTATCGTATCGTCATGAAGGCTGTGATTTGCACCCCTACTATAGTGTGTGTTCCAAAATATATGAACAAAAGCTAGACTTTTTGTGTGATGTTTTTTTGTTGTGATGTTTTCTGTCACCATAAGTTATCTTCCTGTCGAACGTTGTGTGTTAAATTTAGGACAGCAGAAGTCATTTTGATTTGAAGTATGAAGAGTTTTAATGCCTGATAATTTGTGTAGTAAAGTGCATTGCTGAAGCACACCACTTGTTGAGAAATTTGAAAAGTGTGCCTTGCATTTAGGAAAGTTTGAAACTAAGTGATAATGTATAGGCAAGTTATAATCTAGGGTTAGATAATATAAACATAAAGAGAACAGGACAGCACTCCACGTTGTCTGTTTTATTGCCCGTCAGACGTTTTGGTCTTAAAGGATTTATCCGGAGTTGGAACAAGTTTGCCTGATTTTTGCATGTTTGGGATGAAATACAGTCACTCTAGAGCAAAATCAAGGCAAAAGGATGCGTTTTGAGAAAGTTTGATAATATCACGTTAGCCTCGTTAGCCATATCAGCTATGCAATATGATAGATTAAAGGGCATCGTTTTTCGGCGGTTACACACATTTCAAAAACACAACATTTTAAAGTCTTGCACAGCTCAAAACAACGTCACACGTACCTCATAATATGTTGAGGGTATCCACACATAAACCGAAGTGTCCAAAGCCCTTCATGTATTCTTGAAAGGTCTGCAGAATGTGTTTTGTGAAGCTACTACCTTGAGAATATCTAAATTACGGTCAAGCCAACAATTTGACACTAAAGCCCACCAAGTAGATTGCCGAGTGCGTCGCACCATCAGCTGTGGTTACTCGCTATGGAAACACGACTTTAAAATGTTGTGTTTTTGAAATGTGTGTAACCGCCGAAAAACGATGCCCGCAATCTATCATATTGCATAGCTGATATGGCTAACGAGGCTAACGTGATATTATCAAACTTTCTCAAAACACATCCTTTTGCCTTGATTTTGCTCTAGAGTGATTGTATTTCACCCCAAACATGCAAAAATCAGGCAAACTTGTTCCAACTCCGGATAAATCCTTTAACCTTCTTCAGTGTTGGTTTGCCCGACACTGAAGAAGGTTAAGACCGAAACGTCTGACAGGCAATAAAACGGACAACTTGGAGTGCTGTCGTGTTCTCTTTATTTTCATATAATTTTGAGGAATAAGCACTCAGTTGCATTTTACTTTACTTTGGTTGAGTTGAGCATGTTACACCACTTAGTTTCATTGGATGATGTAAACAACCATACACTACATGCTTCAAATCTGCGCTCAGTCGTTGACAGACTTAACATATCAATAAACAGAAGCTTAAAGAGATCTGTTCTCTTTTCACTTTTCTAATTATTATTATTCATATTGTGTACTCTAGTCTAAATCTCTCTCTTGTGCTGCCTGGAGATTTTTTTTCTCTCCCACTAAACTGTGTTAAGGCAAGGGATTTAACCCAATATTGGGCGCTTGGTAACTGCGTATTCTTTCAAAGTCTTCCTCTTTCATCTTATTATGGTCTTTCCATCTGCGTGCTCACTTTGTCCAACTGCCCTTCTCCTTTCACTTACCATTTTCAGATATTGGCTGGTGGGGCGTTTAACAGTGTCCATCCATCCATCCATTTATCCGTTTATTCATCTATCCATCCATCCATCCATCCGTGTCTCTGGCCACCATTCACGCTCTTCCCAAAGTCATGCAGGCACCTGCAGCCTCTGTCAAATCTAAAAATGCAAAGGGCATTCAGGTCTGTGTGTGTGTGTGTGTGTGTGTGTGTGTGTGTGTGTGTGTGTGTGTGTGTGTGTGTGTGTGTGTGTGTGTGTGTGTGTGTGCGTGTGCGTGTGTGTGTGTCTGTGTGTGTGTGAATTCATGTTTGACTGTTTGCTCAATAACGCTTGGGAGCACAAGTG